>NC_134478.1:46397764-46444764 GCF_964194025.1 Convolutriloba macropyga
TATTAATCTATCTACCTATCTATCTGTCTACCTATCTATATCTATCTATATATCTATATATCTATCTATCTATCTATCTATCTTCTATCTATCTATCTATCTATCTATCTAGACAGATAGATAGATAGATAGATAGATAGATAGATAGATAGATAGATAGATAGATAGATAGATAGATAGATAGATAGATAGATAGATAGATAGATAGATAGATAGATAGATAGATAGATAGATAGATAGATAGATAGATAGATAGATAGATAGATAGATAGATAGATAGAAAGATAGATAGATAGATAGATAGATAGATAGATAGACAGATAGATAGATAGATAGATAGATAGATAGATAGATAGATAGATAGATAGATAGATAGATAGATAGATAGATAGATAGATAGATAGATAGATAGATAGATAGATAGATAGATAGATAGATAGATAGATAGATAGATAGATAGATAGATAGATAGATAGATAGATAGATAGATAGATAGATAGATAGATGGATAGATAGATAGGTAGCCGCGAAGCGATAGCGGCTATTATTGGGGATATTGTTGTTTTTAAAATTCGGTGAGTCGTATCATCTGACTTCTCGGAATTGACTTTTATTAACTTCAAGGATTCCTACTGCTTCGCAGTAAAATTTGTGTGCATGGCGTCATTTCGGCTTTTTGGTCAATTGCGTGCCTTACGTCACTAAAAAAATGACTACTGAACTCTGTGAACATTTACTAGTTGTAGATAAAAATTGCGCATCTAAGTAGGGCCAAGCTTATAAGCCCTAATTCCTGAGTATTAGTCCTAAAGCGGTTTCAGCAAGATTAAAACGAGGCCCTTATAGCCGAGCTGGCAAAGTTTTTGGTTATTTTTGTAAATAAAAATATTACTCTTGACAAGTTTTGAAGCAATAGTTTTAGTCTGATGATAGCATCCTATACGGAATAAACTGCTAACGTCCTTTTTATAGGATGGAAAGACTAGATTGCCACCACGTACGAACCGTGGGTTGGGTGTTACTGAGAGGCAATCTAAGGAAAACGCCTTAAAGATAACGAAGGGTCAACTTAAGAAGGTCCACTGGCTCATATTGTTTGAAGATAACACCTGCAGCGTGGTCCGCGCTCTTGGGGATTCTGTTTGTCTTGATTTATTCGAACGTTTACATATAAAAGTGAGTACGTGTTTTCTATTTTTCTTTATAAATATTTTTTAAAAAAGAAACAAATGTTCTCTCGAGTGGAAAGCGTTTTATTATGAAATTTTATTGATCAGAAACGTTTTTGAATTTAAGCTTTTTGGAAAATAATAACAACCGCCAATAAGACATGATTTTAGCAAGGCGAATTCATAAACGTTAAATGGTCAAGAAAAAATTCACGCACAAAATCCTACATTTGGACAGCGGAGGTGCTAACGGTAGGAGGCGAGGAGTTTTGCAATGAATGGGAAGCAAATACACTTATTAAAATAACCGATACGAACGGAAATAGCAGCTTTGCACGCTATATCCCTGAACGAGACCCAAATATGACAGTTTACGACGATGTTAATCAAATTTTGCTCAACGAACATTGTGGGTCACAAGGAGTAAGACGAAAGTTAGATGTAGGCCAATCGTGTTCTCAGAGCTCAAGCAAAGAAGAGCAACTAATCATGGATGCATACGCAACTGAGGGGCAAGCAGAATCACAGACTGTGCCTGTAAAGTCTTAGACCCGGAAGAGGTATCAAAAACTTTCAGCGAGTTGCAGTATGAGCCTAATGGAACTGACGAACCTAACTGCAGCGCAATAGGCGACGAACCCGCAGACAAGTGCAAAGAACATGAAAAGAAACCTCTTTCCTCTACACCAGGGGTGAATAAGAAACTCAAGCTGAAACGGAGCAAAGCAATAAACCCGGATGAGATTTCTGAGACAAAGATTCGCAGAGTTGATCGTGAAGCCTCCGATGCTATGAAGACTGCAGCAGACAAAATTATGGAAGCTGCAACACTCATAGTAAATTGTATGACTGAGCTCAGACCTGAACTGAAATCACTTTCGAACAGGAATTACAGGGAGATTCAAATGTCTACCAACGCTATTAAGCAACTTGTAAGTAAAGAGTAGAGAATTCAGTAAACATTAGGAGCTATGGTTTTAAAACGCAAAAAATTAAATGAGCAAATAAAAAACATAATATAAAAAACGAGAAAATATTGAAGTTGCTGAGAATTTTTGAAAGAGTTATTTTTTGAATGTAAATACAAAGGAGCGAAATGATCCTTTTTTTAAGCAAACTTTTTCTAGACTACCAAAGTGTCCAAACTGGGTGTTCTCCTCCCAGTGGCCAAAAGCTTTCCGGAAAGAGATGGGGCCTTGCTTCTCATTACAAAGGGCCCAGGAGAAGGTACCGATTTGGCAACAACTGGTGGAGCAACGCCTCAATTGGTCGGAAGGAACGCTTGCAAACGGTTGTGGACTGTTGAGGAAATAAAGCAACATATGTTGTCTCCAAAGATAAAGCAAAAACAGGGTGTAGTCTCCAGGACTGATTTTTCACCGAAAAGAAAGACTCTTTTCAAAGGTTTGTGAGGTCTTATAGTTTTTAATTTGTTTTTTTTTAAATGGCAGAGTTCTTGCGGTTTTAAATGTTTTACAAGAGCCAATGAAAACAATTTACAGATCTTAGAAAACTGGTCCGTTTTTCAAATAGTAAATGCAATTGATCAATTTTTGCTGTTTTTTTTACTTCAGATCTCTTTCGACTTAAGTACGAGGATCAGTGGCTCCACTGTTACGAGCTATCAAAAGCAAGCCTAAATAACCGCGCAAATGAGATCCGGTCTGGCGAACGCAAGAGCAACGAACCAAAGGAAGATGGTATGAGATCGGCGCCGGGACCAAGTCAAACAAGATTGACGGAAACAGTCAACGCTGAAGAAACTTCGGAAGAGCTATGACTAGTAACTGTTCTCTGAAAGTGGTGTTCATTAACCGACTCTCCAGAAAAACAATATCTCTGCTGGACGTTTACATTTTCTTAACTGTATGTGCCTTTTAAAATGCGCTTCGTTGCTCAACTTTTCTTGAGTTTAAATGGATTAAATTTATCTGTTTCTTTTCAAGGTATCTTCATTGAATAACCTTCTCGTTCTTTTGATTAGTTGCTCTCCGGCTTTCCGATTTGATAAATTGACGTTTTTGTTTGCTCTTTTTTTCAAAAAAAATTTCGGATACATGAAAACAAAGGTTTTTCAAATTTTCCTTTTTCTAGAGATAATGCTGCCTAAAAAACTTGAATGGTCAGTGCTTGCTCAATGCGATTATTTTGCGGTAGAGAAATTTGTTCAGACAACTGATAGACCTGCAATGACGCCTATTCAACCTTTAAGAGAAAGTATTTTCCTGCGAAAAATTAAGAGTGACTTGAAATGGAAAGAGACGTTTGAAACCCTGTGTCAATCGTACAAAGATCTGGCACCTACGTTTGCAATTGAGCATGACAACTTCGGAGGCTAGTTTATAGAGGAAAAAGTGTTGTTCACCCGCCCGAGATTTTCTAACGGAAATCTTCAGGTTTTGTAGCCCCAGTTCCATTTGGTGCGGTGAAAAATCTATCAGTTATGTCCTCCCTCTGAACGCACAGAACAGCAATTACTTTTACTTGGTCCCATTCGTTTTGTGAACTCCAATTGTGAGCCCAATTGTGAGTATGATTTTTCGAGTGATTCAGGAATAGTCCAATTGAGGATCAAGAAAAAAATTTACCCAGGGGACGAAATTTTTGTTAAGTATGGTCCCGAATTTTTCGAAGAAAACGAGTGTCTCTGCTGCACTTGCCGTTTAAAGGAAAGAAGAAATGCAAATGCGATTGTATTTTTGAACTTTTACTGCAAAATTTGCTCGATGATCTTGCAAACGAGGTGTTAGTTGATTTAGAGGGAGAACAATCATCTTCACAATGTTCGCCTTGTCCACCAAAAAAGCAAAAACTTAGAGGTCGTAAATTAATAGAAAAGGTCAATAAATTAACATGCAGTCCGTTAGGCATTTATTATTCACCCGAACTACCTAACCTATCAGCCAACATTCAGACGGTAGGAAACGACTTTGAGTCGGAACAGACGACAGAAAGCAGTATCTCTCAATTAGAAACAACAAGCTCCGAACGAACGTCACTTGATTCCCATGCTGCTGCGGAGAACGTGTTTGACTCGCCACGAGAAAACTTTACTCCATCTTCGGAAAATTCTCTTTCTGACAAACCTTCTGTATCCGATCGGGTTTTTTCTCCTGAAATTAAAGCTGCTGTTTCCGATCGAGGTATTTCCCCCGAAACTAATGCTTCTGTGTCCGATCCGGATATTTCACCTGAAATAAATGATATAACTGCCCACAAAATTTCCGCTCGATTGTTTGAGGGTAGCACAATTTGCGTCGATGATGTCACTGTTCTAATGAATGCCTTTTGTTCTCGCTTTAGTCTTTCCGACGAATGCTCAACTAAAATGCATGCGCTCATAAAGGCGTTTCTTCCACAAGGAAACAATTTTCCCACCGGCTATTCGCAAATTCGTAGAGAAAAAGTCACCAATTCCTGAAAAAGTCACCAAGACAAAGTCTTTGTGTAACTGGTTTCCGGTTTGAAATAAGAGACATTGTCCAAAGAAATTTTAGTGATATAATTGAATACAGTGATCAACGGAAGGAAAGCCCACACCTAGATTGTAACACATTTGTTTGCCCTCCTGTGGATTTAAATGACGATAGGAAAGTCTTTATTAACCTGCTTTTGTTCTCTGACGGCGTCAACATCAAAAAGTTGACACTGCGGAAGGAGTTGTGGCCAGTTTGGTTTCAAGTTGCAGATCTGCCGCCCAGGAAAAGGATGAGTCGTCAAAATATTGTTTTGGGTGCCCTGTTTAACGGTAATACTACTCCCAATTGGAATGAACTCGTTCCAATCATAAAATCTGAGTTGTTATCAGGTGTTAATTTCAAACATAACGGAGTTTCCTTCCAATCTTTTTTCTCAATCAAGCTTCTTATTGCAGACTTGGGCGCAAAAAGCCATATGCTCAATATGTTCAAGTTTAATGGTTTCTACGGGTGTAATTACTGCACGGCACCTGGCAAGACAATTGGTAAGACACATGCGTATTATCCGTTTGCTCAAATCGGAAAAATACGCGAACCGGATATAAACAACGTTTTCGTTAAATACGCAGAATTAATTCCAGTTGATGAATTGATTAACGTAGCTGGCGTAAAGGGCAAAAGTGCTTTCTCCTCAGTTATTAATAATTTACCCCTAGCAGCGCCTATCGATTATATGCACTGTGTTTTGTTAGGGGTTTTTCCCGAAGCTCTGAAATTATGCTACAGAGCCCTGTTATCTGATGATAAAGTTAAAGTCAATTTAGTTCTATCGAACTTGAAATGTCCACGCGAAATGGTAGCCTATTCTAAAAAGATTCGACCACTTGATGAAATGGCTCAGTTCAAAGCCAATGAATATTTCAATTGGTTGTTTTACATCAGCCCTCTCGTTTTTTCAAATCGGATACCTGAAACGTTGTACAATCATCTCGTCAATTTGGTTTTTGGCGTAAGACTTTATTGAATCTAGCAAAGACACAAACACCGCTGCAGCTGAAAAACTCCTGCTACGCTTCTGCGAAGATATTGTTTCGATACACGATGGCAACGATCGCGTCGAAACTATTAACGTACACTGTTTAAAACATCTCGTTGACCAAGTGAGACGTTTTGGACCGCTTTATTGTTATTCAGCGATGTCTTTCGAAGCTGCAAATCGAACCCTAGGTGACGTCTTCACAGGATCACAAAATGAATGCGAGATCATATGTCGTAGAATTCTACAGAGGCATAAATTTGCTAGCGCACAGATTCAAGACCCAAAACTGAGAGAAATTTTCAGTAATTTGACAGGAAACGTTTACATTGATAATGCTAGTTACTGCGATGAGTTCATTTATACAAGTGCCGTCAAACATGGAAAATCCCTTTACGCTGAAGCTGACTTTTTTAACCGTCGTTATTTTCAAAACGCCTACTTCGACTCCCCGACATACGCATGATCAAAACATGCAAACTGTTTTGTGTCTTTTATCGAGAACACCGATGAAGTTTTTGGTCAAATCCAGTATTTCTTTACGCAACCTGGGCCACCTTTCTTCAACGAGTTACAGGCTGAAATCAAAATTCTTCGAACTTTGCGTGAGATTGGACGAGTGAAAGGCTTCTTTTTTGAGGTAGAGGAAACAAATATTCTAAAGTCTGTTCCTGCACGTCTCATGAAGAAAGTGTTTCTATTTAACAACCTTATGGATGACAAACAGTGCGTATTGGCAGAAAAATTATTGCAAGATTGTGCTCAAATTTTGAGCATTCATGAGAAGAAAAAACGTTAAAAACACCTTATTTCATTTCTTTGAAATCCCATCAAGCTACTGAGCCTATTCTGTGTCGAATTAGTGCCAATTTGTCTTATATTTTCATGCATCAAGCTACTGAGCTTGTTTTGCAAATTTGTCACTCTTGCCTTCCTTTGAAATTAATTTTGCATCAAACTAAAGAGCTTATTTTAATTCAAAGTTTTGTCGCCCAATTTAGAAGTAAGACTTGCATCAAGCTACTGAACTTGCTTTGCAAATCAGTCATTTCTTTCCTTATTTTTTTAAAAGTCGCATCAAGCTACTGAGCTTGTTCTGCGTAGAATTAGTGCCATTTTTTTTATTTATTTTAATGCATCAAGCTACTGAGCTTGTTTTGCAAACTTGTCACTCTTGCCTTCCTTCGAAACTAAATTTGCATCAAACTAAAGAGCTTACTTTAATTCAAAGTTTTGTCGCCCAATTTAGAAGTAAGACTTGCATCAAGCTACTGAGCTTGCTTTGCAAATCAGTCATTTCTTTCCTTATTTTTTTAAAAGTCGCATCAAGCTACTGAGCTTGTTCTGCGTAGAATTAGTGCCATTTTTTATATATTTTAATGCATCAAGCTACTGAGCTTGTTTTGCAAACTTGTCACTCTTGCCTTTCTTTGAAACTAAATTTGCATCAAACTAAAGAGCTTATTTTAATTCAAAGTTTTGTCGCCCAATTTAGAAGTAATACTTGCATCAAGCTACTGAGCTTGCTTTGGAAATCAGTCATTTCTGTCCTTATTTTTTTAAAAGTCGCATCAAGCTACTGAGCTTGTTCTGCGTAGAATTAGTGCCATTTTTTTTATTTATTTTAATGCATCAAGCTACTGAGCTTGTTTTGCAAACTTGTCACTCTTGCCTTCCTTCGAAACTAAATTTGCATCAAACTAAAGAGCTTATTTTAATTCAAAGTTTTGTCGCCCAAATTAGAAGTAAGACTTGCATCAAGCTAATGAGCTTGCTTTGCAAATCAGTCATTTCTTTCCTTATTTTTTTAAAAGTCGCATCAAGCTACTGAGCTTGTTCTGCGTAGAATTAGTGCCATTTTTTTATTTATTTTAATGCATCAAGCTACTGAGCTTGTTTTGCAAACTTGTCACTCTTGCCTTCCTTCGAAACTAAGTTTGCATCAAACTAAAGAGCTTATTTTAATTCAAAGTTTTGTCGCCCAATTTAGAAGTAAGACGTGCATCAAGCTACTGAGCTTGTTTTGCAAATCAGTCATTTCTTTCCTTATTTTTTTAAAAGTCGCATCAAGCTACTGAGCTTGTTCTGCGTAGAATTAGTGTCATTTTTTTTATTTATTTTAATGCATCAAGCTACTGAGCTTGTTTTGCAAACTTGTCACTCTTGCCTTCCTTCGAAACTAAATTTGCATCAAACTAAAGAGCTTGTTTTAATTCAAAGTTTTGTCGCCCAATTTAGAAGTAAGACTTGCATCAAGCTACTGAGCTTGCTTTGCAAATCAGTCATTTCTTTCCTTATTTTTTTAAAAGTCGCATCAAGCTACTGAGCTTGTTCTGCGTAGAATTAGTGCCATTTTTTATTTATTTTAATGCATCAAGCTACTGAGCTTGTTTTGCAAACTTGTCACTCTTGCCTTCCTTCGAAACTAAATTTGCATCAAACTAAAGAGCTTATTTTAATTCAAAGTTTTGTCGCCCAATTTAGAAGTAAGACTTGCATCAAGCTACTGAGCTTGCTTTGCAAACCAGTCATTTCTTTCCTTATTTTTTTAAAAGTCGCATCAAGCTACTGAGCTTGTTCTGCGTAGAATTAGTGCCATTTTTTTATTTATTTTAATGCATCAAGCTACTGAGCTTGTTTTGAAATCTTGTCACTCTTGCCTTCCTTCGAAACTAAATTTGCATCAAACTAAAGAGCTTATTTTAATTCAAAGTTTTGTCGCCCAATTTAGAAGTAAGACTTGCATCAAGCTACTGAGCTTGCTTTGCAAATCAGTCATTTCTTTCCTTATTATTTTAAAATCGCATCAAGCTACTGAGCTTGTTTTGCGTAGAATTAGTGCCATTTTTTTAATTATTTTAATGCATCAAGCTACTGAGCTTGTTTTGCAAACTTGTCACTCTTGCCTTCCTTCGAAACTAAATTTGCATCAAACTAAAGAGCTTATTTTAATTCAAAGTTTTGTCGCCCAATTTAGAAGTAAGACTTGCATCAAGCTACTGAGCTTGCTTTGCAAATCAGTCATTTCTTTCCTTATTTTTTTAAAAGTCGCATCAAGCTACTGAGCTTGTTCTGCGTAGAATTAGTGCCATTTTTTTATTTATTTTAATGCATCAAGCTACTGAGCTTGTTTTGCAAACTTGTCACTCTTGCCTTCCTTCGAAACTAAATTTGCATCAAACTAAAGAGCTTATTTTAATTCAAAGTTTTGTCGCCCAATTTAGAAGTAAGACTTGCAACAAGCTACTGAGCTTGCTTTGCAAATCAGTCATTTCTTTCCTTATTTTTTTAAAAGTCGCATCAAGCTACTGAGCTTGTTCTGCGTAGAATTAGTGCCATTTTTTTATTTATTTTAATGCATCAAGCTACTGAGCTTGTTTTGCAAACTTGTCACTCTTGCCTTCCTTCGAAACTAAATTTGCATCAAAATAAAGAGCTTATTTTAATTCAAAGTTTTGTCGCCCAATTTAGAAATGAGACCTGCATCAAGCTACTCAGCTTGCTTTGCAAATCAGTCATTTCTTTGCCCCTTTTTTATTTTTAAAGTCGCGACAAACTACTGAGCCTGTTCTGCGTCAATTTAGTGCCGATTCTTTCATTTTTGTAAAATGCATCTAGCTTGTGAGCTTTTTTGCAAATCAGTCGTTTCTTCCCTATTTTTTATGTTTATAGTCGCATCAAGCTACTGAGCCCGTTTCGTGTCAAATTAGTACCAATTTTTTGTTTTCTTTAAAATGCATCAAGCTACTGAGCTTGTTTTGCAAATCAGTCACTTCTTCCTTATTTTTTTAAACGTCGCATCTAGCTACTGAGCCTGTTTTGCGTCAAATTAGTACCGGATCTTTCTTTTCTTCAAAATGCATGGAGCTACTGAGCTTGTTTTTGGAAATCAGTCATTTCTTTGCCTTATTTTTTATATTAAAAGTCGCATCAAGCTACTGAGCTTGTTCTGCGTCAAATTAATATCAATTTTTTTTAATATCTTTTCATGCATCAAACTACTGAGCTTGTTTTGCAAATCCGTAATTTCGCTGCCAATAAACGGGAGGTTGTTGGATAACTGCCGTTTTCTTTTTTCTTTTGATACGTTTTTAAGATCTATTCTATCCCCTCCCAGCTTAGTGAGCACAAAATTTTTATGAACCTCAGGCGCACGTGCTATTTTTTTACATAGTACAGTTCTATATAACAACGTATAACTGGGGGTCATAGAAAACAGGCTTAATCATGGAAAATGTTGCCTAGATCTTGCCATGTTATATATACAAACTTGCAAGATCTTTGCATGGTTGTCAAGAAACAGGATCTTGTCAAGAAACAGGATCTTGGCAAGCTTTCAAAGAAAGATTAACATGACATGGCAAGCCGTACCAAGTACTAAAAATTCAAAAGCACCCAAAAATATGAATAAGCACAAAATCATAAGATTAAACATGAATTGTCAAGTTTTATCAAAAACTAGCAAAAAATATGAAGAATGTTGGAATATATCATCAAAAACCATTGTTTGTGGGTTTGAATGCTATTTCTGTTGGTATATGACTAGAAGAAACGGATTCGAGAAACCAAGGACAAAAAAAGTTGGTTTAAATGCGAAAAGGCTTGAAAAGAGCAACTTAAAAATATATTGTACAGGAAAAGAGCAATCACAAAACTATGGTTACTTATTACGCCTCTCAATTTTAGTGAAATTTTTTTGCCATGTTTAACTATAATCTTGGCAAGTTTCATCAACAGATTTGCTTGATACAGCTTGATAAGATCATGGCATGGTCTTACCAAGAATTTTTGTCCTATTAAGATCTTAGTCAGAATATCCGTGTTTTGTGATGACTGTCAAGATTTTGCATATATTGGCAAGGTATATCAAGTTTTGTTTCACCGGGTACTCATACTTTTGGCACCATTGAAATCACATCCAGTTTAGCACTCTGATCTGATCGCATAGTATTAAGATACACTAATACAAGAAATGCTGAAATTTTGTATATTGAGCACAGCCGGCTTGTTGAAGACACAGAACTACTTATATAGTTATTTCCTATTGCAGGATATCTCATCAGTCCAAAATAGATCAAACAAATTATACAAAAATTATAAAAACGCTTAATATGCCTCCATTGAGCACTATAAATTGAGCAATACAAAAATAAAACTTCAAACAAAAATTATTGATGTCAGGGACTATGACTATGACAAAGAAGATCGGTAGTGTGCGCTCGCACATAATTTCCTGACCACGCTCGGCCAGGTTTTCCATTTAAATGACCACAAAATGAGAAAGAGACAGAAAACTTGCAAAATTTTTTATGTTGTTCAAAACTGTTTGGTCTATGCATACAAAAAATCACTTTAAGCTCAAACCAATATAAGATTAAAAAAACTTCATGAGAAGGCTGATGATGCCGGCCATTAGGGAGACTAGGAGAAAGAACAAGCAGCAAAATGTTCTGATAGATAGATAGATAGATAGATAGATAGATAGATAGATAGATAGATAGATAGATAGATAGATAGATAGATAGATAGATAGATAGATAGATAGATAGATAGATAGATAGATAGATAGATAGATAGATTAGATAGATAGATAGATAGATAGATAGATAGATAGATAGATAGATAGATAGATAGATAGATAGATAGATAGATAGATAGATAGATAGATAGATAGATAGATAGATAGATAGATAGATAGATAGATAGATAGATAGATAGATAGATAGATAGATAGATAGATAGATAGATAGATAGATAGATAGATAGATAGATAGATAGATAGATAGATAGATAGATAGATAGATAGATAGATAGATAGATAGATAGATAGATAGATAGATAGATAGATAGATAGATAGATAGATAGATAGATAGATAGATAGATAGATAGATAGATAGATAGATAGATAGATAGATAGATAGATAGATAGATAGATAGATAGATAGATAGATAGATAGATAGATAGATAGATAGATAGATAGATAGATAGATAGATAGATAGATAGATATATAGATATATAGATATATAGATAGATAGATAGATAGATAGATAGATAGATAGATAGCTATGTTTGTCTTTTCTATCTGCCAATTATGTTTGCTTTTTCAATCTAAAAACTTATCATAATGAAAAGTCCTCTGAATTTTCAAATTTCAAAATATTTTTCCCCATTTTTTTGTTTTTCCCCAGATCCGATGTCTGATAATTGGCGATTCAAACCTCAGAGATGCCCAACCACATCTTGGACGGGATCCCCTATTAGCAGCATATTGGTAAAACATATGCTATTTTAATTTCATCAGCGTAACTACTTTAATTTCATCAATGTAACTATTAACTTTTTTTGCAGTCCGGTCTATGACGGCAAAGGAGGGCGCCGCTGTCATGATCTGATGAGTCTTGTAGCACAAACGAGAGGCTACACACATGCTTCTGTTATTGTTGGTGATAACGATGTCAAAAACTTGAATGTTAATCTAATTTGCCAGAAGTTTAAAGAGTTTAGTCGGAGTGTGTGGCCAACTAAAGTAAAGTTTGCCGGCCATATGAGACGGAAAGATCTGCCCGTCCATCTAGTTGCTTACTATAAAATGTTTTTGCGTAACAAGTTGGGCCCCCAATTAAAAAGTAGTAGGCTTATAAGACGAGAAGACTTTGACGACAATTGTAAGTTCCATTTCGATAAATTTGGAGAGGGCTATCGGCATATGGGTGCACTTATACTGTCGGTGCTACGTGAATTCTGCGATTAATCTGTGTATTCTGCGTTTCCAGCTTAATATTATGAGGCTTAATGTTTCCGGCTTAATACGTGAATTCTGCGAATAATCTGTGAATTCTGCGTTTCCGGCTTAATATTATGAGGCGTCGTCCTCATCCTGCTCTGAATTGAATATTCCAATCAATTCATGATTCAAATTATTCTTTTGTTCTCATGTGGTTTAATATTAACTTGTCCCCTTTTACAGGTTTTAGTTTTCGCTGCTTCTCTCCCTTTTATGCTTCAGATCAATGAGATTTCAGTAGTTCTTTATTCTTCCGGCCATTGTGTGCAATCTGACGTTCAAGAGTTTTCCTGACACGCTGTGCCCTTTGGGGGGGGTCTGGTGTGTTGTTGGCCGGGTGTGGGAGGTGCTACTGCTGACGAAGGTGGACGTGGGCCGACCTCGTCTGGCCTGGAATGTCAGATGGACACACCTGGAACGTGGCTGTCGTGTTCGTCAGCGTGTCCACGTGTAGCAAACGATATCACGAGGTCAAATTACGTGTTTCAAACAGCAATTATTCCCAATGTTGGCAGGAGATCAGAGTACAGAACAGAACACCTATAAACTGAACAGAACACCTATAAACAGAACAGAACACCTATAAACAGAACAGAACACCTATAAACAGACATTTATTTTTTATTTCCTTTATTAATTGTTCTTTTCCGTTATTAAATGTTTTATTTATATTCATTTCATTTTAATTCAAAGTAATGCACGTGTTTTGAGTTTTTCAATAGTTTACATCGGGCATGAAACGCCTGATTTAGGAATTCAGATAAGGGATCTTAATTGTTTGGACAATTTAAGATGAGAGACAACAATTGATCGAGAAATGGCGGGGAATTAGCCTGCTCAGATAGAGATAAGAGAAATGGCGGGTAATTAGCCTGCTCAGATAGAGTGAATACGGATAATTAGCAATGCTCAGCTTGAGGACATTCGGTTAGTGAAGCTTCACAGAGAACGCTAATAATAACAAAATAATGCGTAGGATGAATCACTATAATTTTCTCTGCAGAACATGCTGTAAATTGCAAAGTGGGACATGTTCAGAAAGCTGGCCTGGCTAAAATCCAGGCTGTAAAAATTAATGTTCCAGCTCTGATTTTAACTGACTAACAGATCCGGGAACTGAAAAGAAACTTTTTCCAATTTTTTCTTACTAATTTTTTGAAACAAAGTATTTGTGCTTTGTTTTTGGCGTGTTCATGATTTCTCTGAAAATTTGTTAATTTACAACTTTCATAATATGAAAGGTTTAGGATTACAACTTTTCATAGACGACATAATAGGAAGTTGTAATTTTACAAGTTTTTCAATTATGACGTCAACCCGGGAATATAAAGACAAAGCTGACAACATATACTACAAGCCCGCTACTCTCGTGGTTAAAACCCGGGTCGAGATTTTTGGGTAAATTTTTTTAAGAAACGCGGTGAATGCGGTGAAATTTTGTAAGAAATGCGTTGATTGCGGTGAAAATAAATATTTCACCACATTTCACCGCTTTTCTTACAAAAATTCACCGCATTTCTTATAAAAATTCACCGCATCGACTTTTGTGGAAAAATAATTTAAGAAATGCGGTGAAAGCGGTGAATGCGGTGAAAAAAAAATAATTCACCACATTTCACCGCATTTCTTACAAAAATTCACCCCGAAATTCACCGCATTTCTTACAAAAATTCACCGCATATGATTTCCAAAGGATACTTAATCTGATTTAAATTCACAAAAATTTCAAAGATGTAGGTGACAGTTGGCGCAGTGAACTAACCAGTGGAACGCATGCAGGAGGTCACAGTTTTGAACACGTGTGGGGACGATTCTTTTTCGTAAGAATACTGAAAACGCGGTGAAAATAAATAATTCACCGCGATTCACCGCAAAAAGATGTAAGAAATACGCGGTGAAAAATTTTTTTTCACCGCATTTCACCGCATTTCTTACAAGAATTCACCGCCAAACCTCGACCCGGGAACCTTCAGAATAATTGAAAGAGTGCTATTCTACAGATTGTATCCTTTGATCAAAAAATTTCTTCCTTCTATTCAAAAGGGCTTCGGGAAGGAGATCAGATTTAAAATTATTGACCATTAATCTACCCCGTCGGAAACTATGGAAAAGGAGTTACCTGATAGAAACAGGGCAACTCTTCGCCCTCTACGTGGACCTGTAAAGCGTTTGATAAATTAGCCCGTGAAAAATTGATTCAAAATTTTTTAAAATTAGAGTAGGTAACAAGTTACCACAGCTGCGTGCCAGTTACTTAACAGGCTGTCAAAAAGACTTCAAAGTAGGAAAACCAATACCAAGCGCATCAGCAATCACTTTGGGAAAATCACAATTGTCTTTGATTGGGCCGCCCATGTTCAAAGCTTTCATCGACTATCAGCTAGATAAGACATCTTCGGATGATATATTTTTGACCATTAGATAAATTAGTGGGATATAAATGCAGACAAATTAAAAGCTTTGACTGAAAAAATAGTACAAGCAATTGAATTGCTTCTAAAAACTGATCATTAAAGCTCCAAAAATGATATAAGAATAAGCAAAGAAGCAGAATCGGAATTTTTTCTCCAAAATTGAGAAGATGTAGACCCGGAGAAAAATTGTTAAGATTTTGTCGGCGATTGAAAAGGTCTTGGCGTTGTAATTAGTGCAACCTCCGTTGAACCAGAAACTGTGGAAATGAGTGGCAAGTTTCTCTTTCTATTTTTTGGAAGCGATCATTACTCCAAAAGCCGAGATATACAAAACTAAACGTAGAAATTGGTTATTTAGTTCCTTTAGTCACCTACACAACTCCTATCAAAAAATCCTAGCTAATAGGGAAATGAAGAAATGAAGAAGAATCTGCTTACACAACTCTGTCTCAACTGCTTTCGAAGGTGGTACAACGAAATAAAATCTGCACATGGCGAACCCCATGCTCCTGTCGAAGCTGTTCTTCGTACAAGAAAATCAAACTAGATGACATTTGGGAGGTGAGACACCACCCGTGGATTTTCCAAAAGCTAATAATACTACTTCTTCTACTACTACTACTACTACTACTACTACTGTTTCAACACTTTAATTCCAAATATGAAATAAAGGCACGGTTGGCAACAAATACAAACAAAACAAGAAGATTTATTTGTTTGGTTATTCTGTGAAGTGTTGTACGACGAATTTGTTGAAGGCATTCTTTGACCCGGTTGCTGCTTTCTCCTGCAATCTGTTGAACGACACTTTGTTTCGTACACAGTCTCCTTCGATTTGACTCATCCACGTTTTCCGTTGCCCCCCAGGAGCGCGTCTAGCATGGACGTATTGATCGGGCGGGTCCCAATCGAAGGCACTGCGGGCTAATCTTCCTGGTTCCATTCTCTGGATGTGTCCGTACCATTTTATCCGTTTGAGCATGATCATCGTGGATAGTTGGGGCATTCGTGATCTTGACATAATTTCTTCGTTCGTTGCTTTCTCCAGATATGACACACGTAGAATTCTCCGAAGACAACCACAGTGAAAACTCTGAAGTTTTCTCTCCATTAATTTCGAAAGAGTCCAAGTCTCTGAGCTGTACAGCGCGGCTGATAAAACGAGTGCTTTGTACAAATTGCACTTGAGGTGCACGCTGAGCTGCTTGCTCTTCCAGAGATTTTGGAAGTTAGCAAACCGTTGTCTACCTTCTGCAAGTTTGCAATTGACTTCCTGCAGGTCTCCATGCTTGAGGCTGACATATGATCCGAGATACTTGAACGCTTCTATGTTTTCAAACTCGTTTCCGAGAACATCTTGTACTTTGCAGGAAAGCACGCGTGTGGCAACTGCTTTAGGTTTGCCACAGTATCTCGATTGGTGAACTTTTCGGCCATTGACTGTTTTAAACTTTCTTTCACACTTGTCACAGGTAAAGCTCGCCTCTAGTTGCTCGAACTTTGGCTTGTCGACGACATTCTTTGACAAACCGGCTTTGCAGAATCTTGTTTGGTGCACTTTGCGTCCGGTAACTGTACTGAATAGCCGCTGACAATTCTGACATCTTAAAGACTCTTGGTCAGCCACCACTGACCGACTCTCATTTTCTAGCGACTCTGAATCTACTACCGCAGATTGTTGTTGTGAAGCTACCAACGCTGGCTTAGCCACCGCTAAGCTTTTCAATCTTAGCTTCCGGCCATCTTGTGTTTCGAACCAGCTCGCTTTCTTTTTCGTTCCCAGCAGCACCTCCGTGCTGATGGTTAGTCGTGACTGGCTAGATGTCTCTGTCAGGAGTGCTACTACTACTACTACTACTACTACTACTACTACTACTACTACTACTACTACTACTACTACTACTACTACTACTACTACTACTACTACTACTACTACTACTACTACTACTACTACTACTACTACTACTACTACTACTACTACTACTACTACTACTACTACTACTACTACTACTACTACTACTACTACTACTACTACTACTACTACTTCTGCTGCTGCTGCTGCTGCTGCTGCGAATTGATGAGGCAATTGATTTTCTGGAGGGAAACATGTTCCTCTTGAACAAACAATGATCTTCTATGGGGATGCTTTTTAAGTACGCGACTTTTATAGTCCCAATGGAATTAAGTTTTGCTGTCCTCTCTTACGAATCAAGTCTTGTTTATCTAGATGACTTTATCATTTTTGGGAGAAGTTTCAAATAACATCTAAAAAGGTTAGGACTGGTTCTCCAAAGTTTTGCGAAGAATGGATTAGAAATTAAGGATCAAGACGCATTTATGTCCGTTTCTTTGGACTTCATGGGGTACAATCTATCCGAGCGTGAAATTGCGATCGACCAAAGAACAAAAATAAGAGCAGTAGAAAGAGTGGAAGGAGTGGACCAAAGAACAAAAATAAGAGCAGTAGATTGTGGGCTACTATCAAAAACTTATTCTGGGTTTTGGAAGGACAGCAATCTCTCTACAGGTTAGGAAACAAATCACATAAACTCGAATGGAGTGCAGAGTGCAAAAGTTTGGTATCCAAATTAAAGAAGAAGCTTTTAAAAGCCCCATTTAAAAGACAATCAAAAGATAGGGAACAGTATACACTTACTACGGATGCTTCGCTAACAGGCATTGGAGAAATTTCTACACAAAAACAAGAACCGAAGAAAGAGCACTTGCATATGCTAGCAAAACTCCGAGTAAAAGCCAACGTAAATACTCAGCAACTAAACGGGAACTAATCGCAAATATTAGGCTTACGCAACATTTTAAAAACTATTTACATGGTCAGCACTCGCTTATTATAACGGACCAAAGAGCTGACGTCTGGATCTCCAGTTTTAAAGATTCAGACGATATGGTCGCAAAACGGATAGAGGAACTTAAAGCAAGTTAATTTGTACTTGAGGCAGAGAGCAGGAAAAAAAATCCGTACGCTAATAACTATTGAGCATGAGCACAGAAAATAAAGAACAAACAGTTTTCGTTAATGCAACTGCGATGGAATCGGAGCAGGATATTGTCGACTACTGGAGTCGAGTTTGGAAATTACAAAATTTGTAGAGAGTTAAAAGGCAAGATTCGCGGCGAAGCGACCAACTACTCCAATGAGTTTTGTCATTGTTTATGAACAAAAGATATCCGAATCAGGACACATGAGAAATGGAGCTTCTAAAGGGTTATGGATATATTAGGCTCAGTATACATGTTTTTGTCTCATTGAAGCAATTTTGTATCAAAAACGCATAAAACAGCCTAACTTAGAAAGTGTTTTAAAATGCTAATAACATGGGAAAAATTGTCCCACGTGCTTGAACCGTTGCTTTATTCTGATAGTGCAGTTCACTTTGAGAGGAAGAAAACATAACTAAAGGGCATGTAATAAGTTTTTTGGAGATGCATCAGAAAGTACGCGAGAAATTGGACAGAAAGTTGTGACGTGTGCCTAAAAAGGAAAGGCGCTGAGCGGAAATATCGACATTCACTCAACAAATGAAAACCTGCTCATCCATGGTGGCAAATTTGTCTCGATATGATGGCTTCAGTTCCCGAGTCTTAGAGAAACAAGTACATAATGCTTTATCCGAGATTAAGTGTTATGAAGCCGTAGCTATGCCCGATCAAAAGAAAAAAAACCGTAGCAAGGGCATTTGTTGAATACTGGATAGGAAGATTCTGATGCCCGGTTAACCTACACAGTGACCAATGGTCGAACATTTTGTCAAAATTTTTTGGTGTTTTTTGCAGTGAAATAGCAACACAGGACATCCACAACATCTTACCACCCACAAGGGAAGGCGATGATTGAAAAAACACACCATCTATGTTTTCAGAATGAAACAAAAACCGAGGGAAAAGCATCAGTTGACGCGAGACTTTATTGATGTAGAACAACGACGCCAGAAAAACTGTTATGATCGCAGTAAATATGGACCGAACTACAAAATAGAAGTGTTCGTTTTTAACCCAACGGTAGAAAAGAGAAAGAGGAAAACCTTTCTCTTTCCGCAGTTGACCAAACACAGTTGTTCAAGGCATAAATAATTGGAATTTCAAGGTGGAGGATGAAAAATCAAAGAAATTCAAAAAACTAAAAACCACAAGAAAACCCATTTACGCCTGAGCCTCAGTCAAAATAAAAAAGAACAGTTAAGGAGATAAGAGTTTTTTTGAACAACTCAGACGATGACGACATAATTGAGATAGAATCATCCACAGACAGTGATTGTAATCTAAAATCAGAAGACCAAACAAAAGCCGATATTGCAGTCATTCAGCTAAATGATACCAATGACGGGTGTGAGAATGATGAGCTTAAAACCCCTAAGGTCAAGGGAAGGCAAACAAGTAGGCCGAGGGATGAGGTGAATCTTCTTCGAGGCTTAAAGAGATAAGGAGAGTACTGGACAAAGAAGGCAGCCCAAAAATATCCAAGACTGGAAGAAAAGCCACAAGAAGAAAGTAGCGAGAAACATAAAGTACTGAAGAAAAGATTTAAAGTAATCCGAAGACACTAAAAATGGCTACAGGGTCTAGTAGCCGAATAAAAATGGTACCCAAGAGGTTAAAAGCTACTTAACTGATCAAGATGCAGAGTACTTTGGTAGTGAGGAAACTGATGATATTTTTGTTTTTTTGGAAAAAATAAGAAAGCAAAAAGAAATGCACGTTGGTCCGTAATACCGAGTGATGGATGATCACTTTGTTTGTATATGGCAATGCTAGCCA
Organism: Convolutriloba macropyga; assembly: GCF_964194025.1. Classification (NCBI taxonomy): domain Eukaryota; kingdom Metazoa; phylum Xenacoelomorpha; order Acoela; family Convolutidae; genus Convolutriloba; species Convolutriloba macropyga. Next base: position 46,417,366 of record NC_134478.1, read on the forward strand.
TTTTGGTTTCTTCCTAACTGTGTACTAATCTATACAGATACAACTTTAACGATATCGTTTCAACACAAACATTTTCTCTGGATCAGAGTACAACTTGTCATGACAGTATTCGAGTATCGAAAACAATGAAAGGGAATAGTTAAACATATACTGAATTTCAGCCACAGATGAAATTAAAAATTTTTTATCAATGAAGTGGCATATACATTGTCTGCACTTAAAAAGAGCAACCTATATGACGATGTCATTTTTGTTAAAAAAAACTCAAATCTCCTAAAATCAATTTACCTTTTAAATCAGGGATTTAATAGAACTAATTGACACAGCAAAACTTTTGCCCTACTAGATTTTGAGGTACAATTTTCAAAGTCAACAGTTCGGTAACGGAAAATTTTCTTATGACAGGTAAACCAACCCTTTTATTTCGAGGAGAATATTCAAAATTTTATGAAGAAGGATGAGTGCGAAGACCTGTTCAATGGATTTCACCTGGAGGAGAGTAGTTTATTAGAAATTTGGTAATTAATGCAAGAATTAACATCGGAACAAATTGGGGAAAGCTGCAACAGACAAATTAAGTTTTAAATATCCCCTATGTTTTTCAAAACCTGTTTTGATTGAAACGTCATATTTTTATGACGATTTAGTGGAAAATTTTTTTGAAGACCAACTCAAGCAAAAATTTGTCAACCAATCAAATCGTTAATAATATGACCCTGCAAAATTTTTTGTATACAACAAGACGACCTGTAACAGCGGAAAAATTTTGCACAAAAACATAACTGAAGATTTGGCATCGAAAATATTAGAGGAAAAGGAATTTTTGTTAGAGCACATTATATAAAAAGCAAAGTTATTCCCGGTTTTTTTACTTTAAGGCAGCATCAGAACTGGCAACTGGTAATCCTAAAGTAACCATGAAAATGAGCGTTATTGACAAATTTTACTTAGAACTACAGGATGTGAGGGATACTTTTTCATAGGGATCAGAACACTTCAATGCGAATTTCAGCAATTGAAAGTTCAGAAAATGGATGAAATTTTCAAAAACATTGTGAATCCTTCAGTAACGCTTCTTTGAGACAGGAACGCACCTGAAAACAAGAGGATTTGTCTTAACTGTTCAAAACTGTGCCACGATGTTTGCAACAAAAACTGATCTTCATTTTTCAACAAAGAAGTTCCTGTGTTAAAAAAGGGTCAGATCGTTTCTTCTATTGGATATTTGGAACCTCTTGCTAGCATTTTGTATCACAATAATACAATTGCTGAATGTATCCCGTTGTACCCAAATGTAAAATTAGAAGACGGCAATTATCAACAATTTGGAGAGACACTGAAGGAATTTAATAATGAAATATATCGATGGCCGATGAATACTGACTTAAATAACACTGATTATAATCTACATCGTAGTGTTTTCTCAACATCAGATTAGTAAAAAAGTAATCAATCGAGAAACATTTCGGGATTCAGATGGTAAAACAGTCATGAATGTTTTATTCATTGTAACACATTTTTAGCTACGGAAACAACAATATTTCGTAACTGAAAATTAGAAACGTTATATAATTGTTTAAAAGCTTAAGATATTGCTATTTCAGTCTTAACAGTCTACCCCAAACTTCAATTTGTGATTTTTTTTAAATTCTTCATCTGTTCAGGATTAGTCTTCAATGCAGCATTTTGGTAACAACTGCTGCAAAACCTGGACCTCGCAATGGGAACACGTATGTATAATCACTTGTTCCATTTAACAAATGAACGCCCTGAACAAAAAAGAATTATTCAAGAAAATGAGTAGTCGGATGTCTGAAAAAATAAAATCTTGAGATCAAGACAATAAACATAAATCCGTCTTGAGTCCAAGACCAAACAAAAAAAGAGAACTTGTCTTGCGTTCCAGAAAGAAAAGTTGTCTTGAGTTCAAAAAATTTCTTGAGTTGAAAAACAAAAGTATTAATATGTCTTCGGTCCAAGGCCAAAAAAACCTCTTGAGCTGACGACTGAAAAAATGGATAAAATTCAGAAACTAATAGGGTTTTTCATTCAAAAAAGCAGTCATCGAGACCCCAAAAATTGGTGAAAATGTATGATATATGCCCGAGCTGCGGGAAGTTAAGTCCAAGATTTTCTCCGGAGTATACCGTGTGGAATGCTGTCTCTCTCGGACTCGGAAGGTGTCTACGTTAGAACTTATGGCAGCTGCCAAAATTCGATATGTGCGTTCTTCAAAATTTAAAATGGCAGCGCCAGAATTTGAACTTAAGTAGAGCTGCATAGCCAGTGCACTTGAACAGTACTAACCCTTTACTTCAAAAAGACCTTGTCGAGCTTCGACTAAAATTCGACAGCCATTGTGATAAGGCCAAAGAGGCAACAAAGGAAGCAATCAACTTATTGAGCCTCGACTGTGATTCAGTAGGAGATAATCTAATGGCTGCGGCGGACAGAAATGCCGTACAGGAGAAATTGACCAATTTAATAAAAAAAGGTTTGGCCGAATTAATGCTGCTAAGAAGAATGGAGAGACTGGAGAAGTAGACAGACTAGAGAAGTACAATGATCAATTGCAGTCAGAGCTTCACTAGCTATCACATTTAAACCAGTACTTGTAGAGGAAATGAAAGACAAAAGAATTCATTGAAAAACGAGCTAACCACACTAAAGAACCCTACTTTTTATTCAATTTTTTATTCCCTACTTTTTATTCGATGTTGCTCGCCTTCAAATTTACGCGAGCAACATCGACGTGGGTACGTATTATTCGCATTTGGATCTTATTTACGGTGTCTTTTGGGAGAACTGGTGTTGAGTCTCCAAATTTACTCGAAATTTTAATTTACTGAACAACCGTTATGGCAATGACGAATGGGGTTTACGCAGAGTGAAGCAAGGCACGCGGAAGTTCATTGCAATTTATTATAGTAACGGTTTCCATCACAAGATCTGCGAAAAACTGAAATCAACGGAGGTATGCCGTTGCGCCCTCTGCCAAGAGCAAATATCGTCAAACGAACACATTTTACACTGCAGATGGTTTGGCTATGCGGAACATCCAGTTAGATGTTTCATCAGACTATATGAACTCGATTATTGTTGGGATTTTGAGACTTGCCGATTTTGATGCAATAACGTTTTTAGTTGCATGTACAGGAATGTACACCATTACATTTGTCAGATTTTGATACACTGACGTTTAATTCACAATCTTATATCTTATTATAAAGTTTTAAAGAAAATGATAGCAGATGTAAACATGAATTTGGAGATCGGCTAAATAGTTTATAAGTAAAAAGTTTTCGATAAAATCTTCGAGATATTTCCTAGATTTTTTTTTAATTTTCAGAGACAATGTAAATACTATTTCATGTTACTCTATAACAATTTGCGAAAGTTTAACATCACCATGAACGAAACCATGAAGTTGGAAAAATTTTGTATTAGAATAAATTTTTAATTGACAAATCAGATTCTTCTTTATTTAATTCAGGGTATTGTTAAAAATAAATTATTACTCCCTTCTTCGGCGTTTGAAAACAAGAGCACGACGTTCTGTAAATGTTTGTTGTTCTTATTTTCGCAGAAATTAGTTTTAAAAACCTGCTGGCTTAGAAGCATGCTTCTGCTGTGATCTGCCATGTTGTGCTCTGATTTGCCACGCTACTGCGCATTGCTGTCGGAGCTGTGACTAGAGTTAAGTTTGAAGTCAAGCCGCTAGAAAGGATCAAAAGTTCTCTCGTTCTAGTCTAGCATTTAGTCCATTGCAGTGAATATGCTGATAAGTGGTGCCAAGTATCGATTGTGGTGAGCACATGTTGAGCAGTGAGACTGCCTAAATAAGGACTTGTGAAATCAGGAAAGGACTTTGCTAGTAGTCTAAAGATTTCTTTTGTAAACGTATCAATTAGGCGATCTTGCCATTAAATTGATACAAAAACGGGTGGTTACAATAGAAATAGATATGTGAAATAGAGTTGTATAGCAATTCTACGGAAGTAATTACAATGAACTATTACATTGATAAAATAGAGCGAAAAGATCTGAATAATTTTTGTAACAAAGATTCAGGGAGGATAAAGTATCGATGATGTTTTTTTTTAATTTCTCGATTTATTGGAAATTTTCCTGTTGTTTGAGTTTTGATCAGAAAAACTTGGCATTACGAATAAAATGTTTAATTTCTTTTTTTTGCATACTGTTGGAATGGGCTGTTCGTGTCTCATAGGGTGGCTTGCTTTCGTCTAATTTGGTTGCCTTGGTTTCGTCCAGAAATTTTGTTTGGGACGTTCCGATGACAAGTGTTCCCTAAGAAACACGGATGCCTCATGAGCTTAAGGCTGCCTATTCAGCTAAAAAGCAAAAGGGCCGGTTGAACCCAAATAAGCAATCATCAAGTTTAATAAAACCTGCTGGACAATTAATGAAACATGAAATCATATAACATGGCAATGGTGATCGCGATAGGACTACTGCACCCATTGAACCATTCTCTTTGGCCGATAACTTGTCTAGCACGGTTCACGAAGCTCACCTGTCACTCACAAACAAAATCTCAAGCACTGCTTTTTTTAATATCAGTTATTTGTTTTTAGCGATGGGTGCCATGATGTTCAGATTGAACCTCGTCTTACGACGTTGCATGGGGGCACCTTAGCTCTGAAATCATCAATGCAATAGTGGACATCGAAGCTAATGGAATTGAACAATAATTAAGATTTTGAGAATCGTTAAAATTTTGACCTATAACCACCCTAAGTATATTGTTTTGTGGTTTTGATTTTTTTTGGAGGGGGCTAAATGACAAAACACTGCCCCGAAGACGGAAGGGAAGCCTGTAAATAGAATGAATCGGTAAACTGAATCGCCACTGTAATAGAAGGGAACCTTTCTTTAACGTTTTGAAGAGAAATTAGAAATCTCATAAGAAGAAAAAGAACCTCAAAGCTGGCCTACTTTCGCGCTCCTGCCTCATTTTCCCAAAATTCTTTATTTCTTGACAGCTCAAAAATACCTCCCATTGGAGAAGTGTCTAAAGTAAAAATTTTCTTGCATTTTGATGTGAGATAGGACCTGGACCATTATTTCACCTCTTGATTGCTATTGTATGTACTCTATTCCATGTTTTAATTATTTATAACATTGTTTGTTTTTTACTGCGATGATAAATTTAAGTTTTTTCGTACAATGAATCGGCAAAGAATTAGCAAAAAAATGCCGAAAATTTACTTTTCTCCACTTGTGTGTATGCACTGGTGGAGCTAGCCCTTCAGCTTCGAGGGTGGTGAAACAATTAGCTTAGAAGCTCCCTGTTTAGCTATGTTGATCACAAAAAACAACTTCGAGCTTCGCAGGAGATCCATACTGTAGGACGGTTATATTGTTGACTCTTCAATAAGAGTGGTTGTCAAAGAAGGTAGGCTGTCCATTCTCTGTCTTTGAATATTCTAGATTTTTTTGTTCCCACATGCTAGCCCCACTTTTTTCTTTGTTCAAACAATTTTTTGACTTTTTTGAATGAATCCCAAGCTAGCATATTTGGTATCAATATGAAGCTCTCTATGTGTAGAATTTCACTACAAAGAAAAATTTTAGGAACTTTGCTGTTTTGAATTTTTTAAAATCAATTTCTAACTACAATTTCAGGCAATTTAGCCTAATTTTGTCATATTTAGCTAAACTTTAGTCAAATTTATATCAATTGCGATAACTAGCAATTTTTTCGGGGCTATATTTGGGCTTATTAAAAAATATCTTATCGTTTGGTCAATATCCATATAGCACAAAATTATAAAAATCCATTTTGAGAAATTTTCAACCGATTTTTTAGTAATTTTCTAGAATTTTTAACCGGTCCCTCAACTGTTAACATAAGTTTTCACCAAATGTTCTGTTTTTAAATCTTTAATTAAGTTGTGATAAACAGAAGGGAGAAAATCATTTTGAATCTGTCTATTAAAGGTTAAATAATTGTTTAAATTTTTTTGAAAAGATATCATATCAAACATGAAAAACGAAGAGAAGTTTTAGCGATAGCATGCACTTTGCTCACGTGGACAATTGAGTGAACACTAATCAACAATGACTCATTTTTATTTTGCACTTTTTTGGACTACACTGAGATTTGAAAAAGGAATCAGACACTTTTCTGACTGCTTTTAAATTTTGATTACCTTTCATGTGAGTAATAATTTTTTTCTCATATTGGCGTCATACATTAAAAGAAAAAAATGATCACCTCTACGTACATAGCCAACTAGTGTTAGTTTCCAATTTTATTTAATTTAGAACGTTTTTGGGAGCAGTCATTTTTGAAGAACTTCATCACTTTTGATAATTTTTAGTTTAATTGGAAGTCAAATTTGAGGGGGCACATCAGGTAGCAGAACGGGTAATCACAATGAGGCAGCAAACAAAATACTAATCTCGAGGGCGCGAATGGCTATTTCTTGAGATAGAGAGTAATCAGATTTTTGCAAGTTTTCTGCTTTGAATGCTGCTTATAGTGTTATCAACTTTTCAATATCGGATTTCTTCAAGACTGTTGTTCAAAATAATAATTTTTCCTTTAGTGCTTAGCTTCAACTGCGTGAATCACTTTATGATTATGATAAATTTTTGATATTTGTTTTTGAAAAATTTAATGTTATATAATTCATAGTTCTCCTATTCATGATCCTTTTTGGAGGCTTGCCTGATTATCATTAATGATGACAACAAATATTGAAAAGACGCAGTTTTGCTTGCATTCAGTTACATTTATATTCATGGAGATTACCTGAAGGACAATTAGAAGCGAGATTTTTCAAAATTGATTTTTTTTTCAAATTTAATTTAATTTTATGTCTGACCTGTTTTCTCTCCATTTTGCTGTTTCTTCCTTGTGGTTGACTTCTTTTTTGAGCTTGGATTAAAGCAATTTAAAACAGATTTGAATTCATTTGTTCCGTTTCTCTATATTTTAAATTCTTTTAGCGTCGTTTTTTCAGGAAACAGATTTTCATTTAGTTAAGCAGGTATCTAAGTGCCCAAAACTTTTACTAATTTACAATTGACTTATGGAAAATATCTCGTTGTAATATGTACTAATCTACATTCAACATTTTTACTCTGCCTTATGGAAATTCAGAAAATATTCTGTAGCGAAAATGGTTAGATTGAGCACCCTACTAACCCATTTGCATCAGAGCGAAATTCTCTCCAATTCACCTCCATTTCAATTACCACCAAGCTTGAACTACTTACTACTAAAAAGGTAATAAATACTCCTCCCCAAAACTGGGTGAATACTGGTGGTTCCGATGTCCACGTAGCTGTACGTTTATAAAAAGTTTTCAAATAAAAAGAAAATAGTAAATCTGAACAGAAAAGCTTGCTTGTTCTGTGCTTGGCACAAAATGTTCCCACATTCGCATTCGAAAGCTGATATAAGCAAACATAAGAATAATGGAGAAATAACAGTTCCCACGGGTACTCCTGGTCCAATATTGGCTGCTTTTCAAAGAGAACCATCGAACTTTTGGTGCTTGCACTCATTTTGGAATCCACGATGATCAAGATTTTTTATGTCGACGGTGTCGAAACCTCGCTTGAGATCTATTGCTGCTTTTATTGTTCTCAGCGTGGTTTTATATTGAAACATTGAATTATTTTTTTCTTGAGCTGGACTGTGGTTGTTGTGTAATTTACGTGACCTTTCCTGAAAACAAGCTCTTGACTTGGGAGTGCAGTAATTAAATCATTCCAGGATCATTTTCTCACCAGGCCAGTTTTCCGCAATGCAATTAACTTGAAGTTCGTGAAAATGCCACAAAAAGCTGAGTGTATATGTACCCTTTTTATACTAATAGCAGCACAATCAGCTATATTTGGTTCATTGCATCAGAAAAGGATGTCAGATAGCCAGAACGGAACTACGTCCAATGCGTTAATAAACACCACAGAACACTACAAACAACGCATCCTTATATATGTAGTCTGGCTTTTCTGGTGTGCTGATGATATGGCTTTAATTGCACAAAATTTCTTTCAAACGATTTAAAAATTAAACATTATCAAAAATGTGTTTTCCTAAAATGTGTTGTAACTAAACACGAACCCTTTAAGTTTGAGTTCTTTGGGATTAATGGGAATTTTTGCTGAGCTTTATCAGATTTTTTCTATAAGTCTTTGGAAGTTTTATAACACAATGTAACCCAAACATACAATATACCACAAACCGTGTTTTGGTAAAACGATTGAATAAATTGTCAAGTATGAAATGTAATGAATGTCATCAGCAGTTGAATAAACAAGCGGCAATGATAAGTGAAGCGGAGAGGTTGAATTCAAGAATGGGGTTACACAATTGAGAAAAAAGGTTGAATATACTGTATGAAAATTGCGGTTTCAAAGTAATCAAAGATCATGTGATTCTGCAGATGCAGCTAATAGCCCTAGCGACGCGACCATATCCCAAGATAAAACAGTTGCAACAAAAAATAGTAATAATTTTTTTCTCATATTGGCGTCATTCATTAAAAGAAAAAAATGATCACCTCTACGTACATAGCCAACTGGTGTTAGTTTCCAATTTTATTTAATTTAGAACGTTTTTGGGAGCAGTCATTTTTGAAGAACTTCATCACTTTTGATAATTTTTAGTTTAATTGGAAGTCAAATTTGAGGGGGCACATCAGGTAGCAGAACGGGTAATCACAATGAGGCAGCAAACAAAATACTAATCTCGAGGGCGCGAATGGCTATTTCTGGAGATAGAGAGTAATCAGATTTTTGCAAGTTTTCTGCTTTGAATGCTGCTTATAGTGTTATCAACTTTTCAATATCAGATTTCTTCAAGACTGTTTTTCAAAATAATAATTTTTTCTTTAGTGCTTAGCTTCAACTGCGTGAATCACTTTTTATGATTGATGAATTTTTGATATTTGTTTTTGAAAAATTTAATGTTATATAATTCATAGTTCTCCTATTCATGATCCTTTTTGGAGGCTTGCCTGATTATCATTAATGATGACAACAAATATTGAAAAGACGCAGTTTTGCTTGCATTCAGTTACATTTATATTCATGGAGATTACCTGAAGGACAATTAGAAGCGAGATTTTTCAAAATTGATTTTTTTCAAATTTAATTTAATTTTATGTCTGACCTGTTTTCTCTCCATTTTGCTGTTTCTTCCTTGTGGTTGACTACTTTTTTGAGCTTGGATTAAAGCAATTTAAAACAGATTTGAATTCATTTGTTCCGTTTCTCTATATTTTAAATTCTTTTAGCGTCGTTTTTTCAGGAAACAGATTTTCATTTAGTTAAGCAGGTATCTAAGTGCCCAAAACTTTTACTAATTCACAATTGACTTATGGAAAATATCTCGTTGTAATATGTACTAATCAACATTCAACATTTTTACTCTGCCATATGGAAATTCAGAAAATATTCTGTAGCGAAAATGGTTAGATTGAGCACCCTACTAACCCATTTGCATCAGAGCGAAATTCTCTCCAATTCACCTCCATTTCAATTACGGTCAAGCTTGAACTACTTACTACTAAAAAGGTAAAAAAATACTCCTCCCCAAAAATGGGTGAATACTGGTGATTCCGATGTCCACGTAGCTGTACGTTTATAAAAAGTTTTCAAATAAAAAGAAAATAGTAAATCTGAACAGAAAAGCTTGCTTGTTCTGTGCTTGGCACGAAATGTTCCCACATTCGTATTCGAAAGCTGATATGAGCAAACATAAGAATAATGGAGAAATAACAGTTCCCACGGGTACTCCTGGTCCAATATTGGCTGCTTTTCAAAAAGAACCATCGAACTTTTGGTGCTTGCACTCATTTTGGAATCCACGATCAAGATTTTTTATGTCGACTGTGTCGAAACCTCGCTTGAGATCTATTGCTGCTTTTATTGTTCTCAGCGTGGTTTTATATTGAAACATTGGATTATTTTTTTCTTGAGCTGGACTGTGGTTGTTGTGTAATTTACGTGACCTTTCCTGAAAACAAGCTCTTGACTTGGGAGTGCAGTCATTAAATCATTCCAGGATCATTTTCTCACCAGGCCAGTTTTCCGCAATGCAATTAACTTGAAGTTCGTGAAAATGCCACAAAAAGCTGAGTGTATATGTACCCTTTTTATACTAATAGCAGCACAATCAGCTATATTTGGTTCATTGCATCAGAAAAGGATGTCAGATAGCCAGAACGGAACTACGTCCAATGCGTTAATAAACACCACAGAACACTACAAACAACGCATCCTTAGATATAGTCTGGCGTTTCTAGTGTGCTGATGATATGGTTTTAATTGCACAAAGTTTCTTTCAAACGATTTAAAAATTAATCATTATCAAAAATGTGTTTTCCTAAAATGTGTTGTAACTAAACACGAACCCTTTAAGTTTGTTTTCTTTGGGATTAATGGGAATTTTTGCTGAGCTTTATCAGATTTTTTCTATAAGTCTTTGGAAGTTTTATAACACAATGTAACCCAAACATACAATATACCACAAACCGTGTTTTGGTAAAACGATTGAATAAAATGTCAAGTATGAAATGTAATGAATGTCATCAGCAGTTGAATAAACAAGCGGCAATGATAAGTGAAGCGGAGAGGTTGAATTCAAGAATGGGGTTGCACAATTGAGAAAAAAGGTTGAATATACTGTATGAAAATTGCGGTTTCAAAGTAATCAAAGATCATGTTATTTTGCAGATGCAGCTAATAGCCCTAGCGACGCGACCATATCCCAAGATAAAACAGTTGCAACAAAAAATACCAAGGAGAGCCGAAAAGCATAGTAAAGTACATCGTCGTCCTTTCATCTTTCTTGTACTTAGCTCTTGGTTTTATCTAATTTATATATTTTTTTGAGAATTTGAATTTTTCGGTTTTGATTTATTTGTTCTCGGATAGCTAAATCCAAAACTACAAAACTGTTTTATAAGGTGCCTCAAAAAGGTTTGCTATTTTATTTAGCCGGTATGCCCAAAACTTTCCTACTAGTTCAAAGTTGTCTTACAGATAACATCTCTCAAGATGTGAAGAAGAAAGCTTAAATCTTTATCGTTTGAATCGCATATCTTTCACTGATTCTTAGGCAAAAATTAGTCTAAAATGCATTTTTATGCTTTATTTTTAAAATTTTTTTAAAGACATCAGAGTTTGTATGCTTTGAAATAAGTGAGTGGCCACCTGTTTTGGAAAGGCCAATTTAAATTGGTTAATTTTGTGTAACTATTACATCTTGGGATATGGTCGCCTCATTGGGGCTCTCAGTTGAATCTGTGGAGTAACATCTTTGATTACTTTGAAACCACAGTTTTCAAACAGTATATTCAACCTTTTTTTCTCAATTGTGTAACCCCATTCATGAATTCAACCTCTCCGCTTCACTTATTATTGGCGCTTGTTTATTCAACTGCTGATGACATTCCTTTCATTTCATACTTGAAATTTTATTCAATCGTTTTTACCAAAACACGGTTTGTGGTATATTGTATGTTTGGGTTATATGTTATAAAACTTCCAAAGAGTTATAGAAAAAATCTGATAAAGCTCAGCAAAAATTCCCAATAATCCAAAGAATTCAAGCTTAAAGGGTTCGTGTTTAGCTTGTTTATTCAACTGCTGACATTCATTTGATTTCATACTTGACATTTTATTCAATCGTTTTTTTTTACCAAAACACGGTTTGTGGTATATTGTATGTTTGGGTAATATTATGTTATAAAACTTCCAAAGATTTATAGAAAAAATCTGATAAAGCTCAGCAAATATTCTCAATAATCCAAACGAATTCAAACTTAAAGGGTTCGTGTTTAGTTATAACACGTTTTAGGAAAACACGTTTCTGATGACGTTTTTCATAATTCAATGCAAAAAAAAGTATTTTGTAGTTGAAGTTTGCAGAGGTTTTTGTTCCGCTGAAAACTTAAATATTTCCCTGCTGTTTTTGTTTGAAACTTTAGCTATATAAAATTAGTTATTTTTGTAGCAGCTTAATAAAAACAATGGCTGTGCTAGATCAAACGTTTCTGAAATATCCTTTTCGATATATTGATTTGATGTATTATGCTTTCGAATGCGAATGTGGGAACATTTTGTGCCAAGCACAGAACAAGCAAGCTTTTCTGTTCAGATTTACTATTTTCTTTTTATTTGAAAACTTTTTGTAAACGTACAGCTGGGTGCACATCGGAACCACCAGTATTCACCCAATTTTGGGGAAAAGTGTTTCTTACCTTTTTAGTAGTAAGTAGTTTAAACTTGGCGGTAATTGGAATGGAGGTAAATTTGAGAGAATATAGCTGTGATGCAAATGGTTTAGCAGGGTGCTCAATCTAACCCTTTTTGCTGCAGAATATTTTGTGAACTTACATATGGCGGAGTACAAGTGGTGAATGTAGATTAGTGCATATTGTTCAATTGCAAAAATGGTGCCCTTTTCAGATTATTATGGGAAAAGAGGATTGGTCAGCTCTAGGGTTGCCTGCTAAACTATCTGAATTCGCTGTGAAGTTAGGTTTCTCAGAGCCTATGCCAGTCCAGAAAGCAACTATCCCACTGTTCATATCAAATAAGGTAACGGAAAGCTAAATTATTCGCTAAATTAACGGAAAGCGTTAATTTGCAAGAATTTCTGGATCTGCTCGTGTCCCCCACCCCCATTTTCTGACACAATTATAATTTGCCTTGTAATATGGCACATTACTATGTAAAAGATTTAGTAATATGTCATTTAGTAAAATAAATTGGGGGGCATAAATGTTGTGCTCACTAAGCTCGAAGGCGGTACAGAAAAGATTCCATTCTTTGCATTCTTAATTTGAGTAAAATGATACTAGGTGATTCGATTTATATGGATTCAAAATGTAAGTGTAAGTTATAGTTGTCATCGTGAAATTTACATGTATGAGTGAAAACTTTCTTAAAATTTAAGGCGCACATTATAGGATGTCGTTGTGGAAGCAGTTACTGGCAGTGGGAAAACATTGGCTTTTTTACTGCCAATTTTGAAGCTAATCTTGCATGAGAAGGAAAACGAAAGCTCAGTTACGACTCCACATTCTCTGATAATTGCTCCGACGAGGGATTTAGCCACACAAATTTTCAATGTTTCAAAGTCATTGCTAAATCAGTATGCGTTGAGGGCTTGTCTCATTCTTGGCGGTGAAAAGACATGCCAGCAAAACATGAAAAAGTAAGTACTTTTTTATAATCTTGTAACGGAAAAACGGGCTAAGTGTCTTGACCAACAGTTGTCTAGAACAGCCAGTGGAAGTGCTTGTAAAATTTTTAAATTGTTTGAAAGAAATTTTGTGCAATTAAAGCCATATCATCAGCACACCCGAAACGCCAGACTATATCTAAGGATGCGTTGTTTGTAGTGTCCTGTGGTGTTTATTAACGCATTGGACGTAGTTCCGTTCTGGCTATCTGACATCCTTTTCTGATGCAATGAACCAAATATAGCTGATTGTGCTGCTATTAGTATAAAAAGGGTACATATGCCCTCAGCTTTTTGTGGCATTTTCACGATCTTCAAGTTAATTGCATTGCGGAAAACTGGCCTGGTGAGAAAATGATCCTGGAATGATTTGATTACTGCACTCCCAAGTCAACAGCTTGTTTTCAGGAAAGGTCACGTAAATTACACAACAACCACAGTCCAGCTCAAGAAAAAAATAATCCAATGTTTCAATATAAAACCACGCTGAGAACAATTAAAGCAGCAATAGATCTCAAGCGAGGTTTCGACACCGTCGACATAAAAAATCTTGATCATCGTGGATTCCAAAATGAGTGCAAGCACCAAAAGTTCGATGGTTCTTTCTGAAAAGCAGCCAATATTGGACCAGGAGTACCCGTGGGAACTGTTATTTCTCCATTATTCTTATGTTTGCTTATAGCTTTCCCGAAAGCCACATATAGTGCTATGCTCGTTGTTCTATCGTATATATTAAACGCGTGAGCTCTAAAATGGGACAAAATTTTTGCATGTTTAAGGGGCCTCTCGAAGCGCATGTTTAAGAGCCGCATCGAGCAGCATGGTTAAGCGAACATATCGAGAGAGGTCAATGACCTAAAAGGCTCAAAGTAGATGGGTGAGAACCGAACCTGGGACAAAAGACTGTTTGTCAGGTGCAGTTACCACGAGGCTATGAGGGCTTGAAAGTATGCTTGCCCAGAAGGAGGATTTACTGTCCTAGGTACTACGTGTTTTTTAAATGCTCCCGAACTAAATTTGAAGTTCTTATTGTAAACGTGTTTTTCTGCTTTTTAGATTGTAGTTTTAGCTTTTTAGAATCTGCTCTATTCTAGAACACTCTTAGTTCTCAACTAAGTTTTTCACGCTTAACTTTTTGATATTGAGTGATCTCAAATGCTCTCAATCTGAAATATGTTTATTGATACAATAAAAGCGATTATGAGAAACGATGGTATATAGTCAGTCGTTATAGCGCAGTTGGTAAAATGGAGGACTGCTATTCTGAGGGTCGAGAGTTCGAACCCGTGTCGGGTACTCTCCCTTTTCGAGACATGAAAATTTCTAATCAACCCCATGCCGCCTGTTTTTCGAGAGCACTTCTTGCGACGCTGAGTCATTTTATGTTCCTGTGTGTGTTTGGGGGATGAAAAATGCTAATCCTTCCTATATATTAAACGCGTGAGCTCTAAAGTGGGACAAAATTTTTGCTTGTTTATGGGGCCTCTCGAAGTGCATGTTTAAAAGCCGCATTGAGCAGCATACGCTGATTTCATCAGAATCGTATAACAGCATAAAATTGGAAATGGCATCACAATCATTTAAGATCTGTGACGCCATTTCCAATTTTATTATGCTGTTATAGAGAAAATCATTCGTTCATGCAATTTCAACTGAATTGCCAGTGTGACGTCATTTTTCAGTGTGTGACGTCATTTTTCAGAGAGACTTACAAGACTTGCAAAATTTACAACCAGAAACTTGCGTGTGTGACGTCATTTTTCAGTAAGTTTCTGGTCTAACGTGACTTACCTTACTCTCAAAAATCATTTTCTCTCTCTGAAATTGTATTTCTTTACTATAGTTCAAAGAGTTAAGGTCAAATGAGTGCATGTCACTCTAAATGATGGGTATTTGAGGGCATCTATTAGATGTAACAATAAGTTAAACAGATTCTTAATCCAATTATAACATAAAAAGTTAAAGAAGGATTTTTGGTCTGTTTTTTATTTTTTGGGACTGCAGGTCTACGAATATTACGGCTTTTTTTCTGGCAATCTGCCAGCTATGTTTAATTTTTTTTGAGAGAATTGTCCTCAGATTGCTTTTATTAGGTTAGCCCAAGAAATTGCACTTCTTTACAATACTTCTGATGTTTTGAGTTTGTGGTTTCAAACATCAGAATAGGAATTCTTATCTCACGAATAGTTTGAGCGTTTTTGATGCGAATTGCTTGTTAATTATAAGTTTCATACATTTGATTTTCTCTCCATTAGATGCCATTTTTTAAAATTGCTGGACTTACTGATGCCGGTCTTTGATATGGGCTAGCTTTTAATACAGGCAAGACTAACCAGTGCTGATTTACAAGATATACCACAGTCAGTGGCTGTTATGGTTCTACAATTGACGTACATGTTTAACCTTTAATAAGGAACATTTTTCGCCCACCGATAACATGAAGTCATTTTAGTTTTCTAGGACGAGTTCAGAAACCAGCGCATGTGGTCATATCAACACCGGGAAGATTCGCGGAGTTGATCCAGTTGAATGATAAAGATTTCAGTTTCAAAAGCTACTTCCGAAATCTGCAGATGTTGATTTTGGATGAAGCTGACCAACTTCTGGATCTGGGATTTCACGAGGACCTCACTATCATACTTCAAAATCTTCCCAAACAAAGAAGAACTGGATTATTTTCTGCAACTCAGACGGAATCTCTGGACGATATAATAAGAGCCGGTCTTAGAAATCCAGTTCGTGTTACAGTACAGAGTAAATCATCTTCAGAAGGCAAATCAGAGGAACCTGAAACTGCAATGGTCAGAACACCTGCAAAATTGGATAATTTTTTTGTCAAGTGCACCGGAGAAAATAAGTTAAACTTGCTTCTGACATTTCTCGGCGAGAACTCAAATTCAAAGATCCTGTTATTCATGGCGACGTCTTGTCAAGTTAACTATTTTCGGACGTTTCTCTCAAAATTCCTACCGTCAATGACTTTGCTTATGATTCACGGGAAAATGAGGAAAAAGCGGAATCAAGTTGTGGAAAAGTTTCGTAAACTGGAAAAAGGAGTATTGCTTTCTACTGATCTGATGTCACGTGGGATTGATATTGAGAACATTGATTGGGTGCTGCAATACGACCCTCCGAGTTCAGCTTCAAACTTTGTTCACAGGTGCGGGCGAACAGCAAGGGCCGAGAAACATGGAAGTGCTCTGGTTTTCTTGATGTCTAACGAGGAGGAGTAAGTTTTATCCCAATTGTTTAATTGCTCTCGAATGAAGTTTGAAGCAATCATTGTAAAAATGTGGGTTTTTTAATGCAAAATTTGCGTTTGAATGTTTTCTAGAACATTCTTCCGATCCACTTCTCGGATGACTTTTTCACGCTTGATTTCTATTGCGCCGGAGGGAGGGGGATCGAACCCTCCGTGGTCGGAAAATTTTGCAACCATGAAAATTATCTAAGCTACAGTTCCCTGTGAATTAAGTTGCCTAGCCACGCCGGTCGCTCGAGAGCAATTTCTCCGACGTTAGTAAGTGTATTTTTTGTTGCCCTCGAACGAAGTTAAACATTTATAGCCGTATTTTTAGTGCAAAATTTTTTGCTCGCTCGACCGTTTTTTTAATGTTCTTTCGCTCGCTCGAAAAATTTTGTCGAGAGAAACGAGATAAACTAGAGACCAAGGTCATTAAGTGTGTGTAGCTCTTAGAGCTTCCGCAGGCTCTAAATGTGTGATTAAACGAAGCTACCCGAAGGAGCAGAACTTCATGGTGCGAAGGGTAATTTTAAATTCAGCAGGTTGGGTACCGGCCACCTGTCCTTCATTTTTTTGCGCTGCATGATTAGCAATTCTCTGCACAATTGTCAGTGTTAGTTGTTTTCAACTGTCTGGAATGAAGACACTGCCTCTCATACGCTGTGGAATGTAATCCTGAATCACGGGTAGGTTATCGCGGCTGAGCGCGACCACCGACCCGCCAATTGGAAAGTTGTTTTGTTTTTAGTCTAATTCGGCTGAATTCCATAGTGATGGTTTTATTCTATGCGCTTAACGGTCTATGGGTATTTGCGGAAAGTTACTACTCCTCTCTGATTGGTTCACGAATTGCGTGATGAAACTCTTTTAAAAAATAGTCCCCTTTTTGCAATGGGGGCAATTGTTGAAAAATCCCATTCGACTGCTGCTTTTCAGCACGTTAATTGTTGAGCTTGGAATCGTTTCAATACACTAATCGCTCGGTATGGAGGTAAACAGTAGTTTAATGTCCTCGTATTTGGTATATGTTTTAGCTATGTCGGATACCTCGAAGTTGCGCTGAAAGCCCCTCTGAAGGAAAAAGTTATCACGCCTTCACCGGAATTCAACAAGTCGGTGGATCAACTAAAAATTTACGCTCAAGAAGACAGAGCAATACTAGAACTTGGAACCCGAGCTTTTGTGTCTTACGTTCAAGCTTACAAGAAACATGAATGTAGTTATATATTCAATATGAAAAATCTGAATTTCGGTGAAATCGCTAACGGATTTGGTCTCCTAAGACTACCTAGAATGCCTGAATTGGGCAAACGAGATATCTCATCTTTCCAAAGAACTGAAATTGACACATCTCAGATTAAATTTGCTGATGAAGCAAAAGAAACAGAACGACTTCTTAAACTCCAAGAGCCAAAGAAGAATGAAGGTCAATCATCAAAAGCAAAAAATGCTTTAAAAATTAAAACAGAAAAAAAGAAACTGAAGAAAAAGCAGCAATTAAAAAAGGGTAAAACGACATTTACAAGCGAAGAGATAGAAGAGCTCATGAAAGACAGTTCATACCTTAAAAAGTCAAAGAAACGAAAAGTTGAAGATGACGAATTTTTGAAAGATTTGCAATGTGATTTGGATTGATTTTTGCTATTATGATATAAACAGTTAAAAGCTGTTGAATTGATTTTCTTTCAAATTATGGTCTAAGAATTTATCAATGCTGTTTTTTTGCTCCCTAACGATTACGTTTAACAGATAAAACCTGACAAAGCGAAACATTTGGAATGTTTGAGTTTGTTAGATCTAAAGGAAAAACTAATTTTTGGCTTGGTTATGGCTATATCAAGGTTTAGAACGAGAAAAATTTATTTAAAGAAATATTTTAGTTGACTCTGTCAATTGACCTAAAAAGGACGTTTGTATCTTTTACTTGGGTCCTTTATTTCTTTTTTTGTGCATTTTTTTACTGGATCGTTTTCTGCCTTACCATCTTCGGAAGCCAGATAAATTTTTAAAGCCCGAAGGCGGTTAGTCTTTATGCTGTGATTCGAGAGATTTTCTTGTCTCTAAATGTACGGGTGACCAAAACGGGTGAAGAGACACAATTTCATGGTTTAAGAAAAATGCTCCCGCTTTATGCCCTTAACCGAAACTAGCTGCAGAGCATTGGTTTGAGAGCAATGCGAAATTCGTCAAAAATTTTTTATGTATGTACGTGTCAAATTTTTAAAATGCATTGCGCGTATCTCATGAAGCTCTAGAATCAATGCCATAAAGTACCAATGAGGAAATGTTGCAGGTTGAGGCTTATTTTTTATTTTGCAAATTTGTCTCAAAGCTTGATAAGCAGTGACAATCTTCGTTTAGGTCCAAAACCAGAATCACGGATAACATTTCTGTTTTTTTCGCTACTATTCTATGAGTGTCTGAAGTGTGCACACATTTTCAAAGGTTCTAGAGAACTTACTGAGAACATTTTTTTCTGATTAGCTTCCACTTTTAGTGTAACTTCGGAGATATGGTCATAGCATAGCGAAGAAGACGAATTGTTCGTGCGTGAAAATAAATTTTAACAATACTTTAATTTTTTTTATTAAAGCCGAGAGGTAAGGTGTGTGGCATGATAGCCGAGAGGTAAGGTGTGTGGTTCACACGCCATTGATTGAGAGTTCAATCCCCTGCCTCCGTGAAGTTGTGTGTGTGAGGATGAGCTCTTACTTAACCATAGCTTCAGGTTGACCATAGCCTGACCAATGTTGGTTGCAATGATGGTACCTCGTGAAAGTTTAAGATCCAAAAAAAAGTGACTATAGTGGCCACAAAAAGAGCTATTCTGCTCATGAAAAGATCGCGTGAACGTTTTTGCTTGAACGTTTTTCCGCTTTTGTTTTAAAACATTCTTGAGTGACTTTTTCACACTTATGTTCTTCATTTTTGAGTGATCTTAGTTGCTCTCGTTCTGAATTGCTCAAGTCCGTTGTTAAAAGCGATTTTGAGCAAAAGGAAATCAAAGGCCTTGTAGCTGAGTGATTAAGATGTCAGACTGCCAACCTGGAGGTTACGGGTTCGAACATCTATCAAGTCGTTTTTCTGCACGCCTAAAATTTTTCTAAGCTGCACTCCCTCTAAATTAAATTGCCCCGCCTGTCATTTGAGTCAATTCATGCGACGTTATTCAGTTTACGTCCTTAATTGACATTGACTGAATTCTTTGAACTCTTAATCACTATCCCGACTTGGCTGTGACTATACGAGGGAAGTACAAAGACCGCTCAATATCGACAACCTAAATTGCCCTGAGTACTCAGTCGATGCCATTAATAACTGCAAAATATCTAACATTGAAATCAATGATATATTATTGTTCACAGCAAAATAATAATTTGCTGTCTGAAAAATATGTTGAGACGCGAACTTGCGGTTTATTTTTTACTCCATCTTGAGGCATTTTGATATTTGTAGTCATTTCGGTTATTTTACAGCTTATATTTTCTGATTTCATCCCCGTTTGTAGCGGACTGATAGGTTATTTTTAACAGCTTGTAATAATTGTTTTAGTCCTGTTGGTCTTTATAATGCGATTCTTTTTTCTAACGGCTTTTCGTCTGATCATTATTTTGATCATAAAATCATTGTGTTGAGAGATATTTTTTAATGGTTTAGAGCCCCCTAACATCGCCCTCCATCCCCACCTTATTCAAACCAATCCCGTTGTCTTAAGACCCACTACGCTCAGATTTCTTTGTCTTTTAGTGAAAGTTTTAAAATTGAAAAGATGTTTTTGGTGAATTACGGGCCTCCCATCTAAAAGTTAAGTTCTTGAAAAACTAAATGCTTAAACAATTTATAAAATTTTTTCTTTGCATTTGAAATTTGTCTTTGGTCATGGTTTTTATTGCTCAGGTAGAGTCTAGAAAAATGAATTTACTCACTAAGAACTAATATTATGATCAGTAATAGATTTCATGAGGTATAACAACGTTTTTCGAAAAGGAAGGCTAGTGATCGACTATATAGAGCTGTGTTAGGTGCTCAATCTCATCTCTAATTAATTGCTTTTCTCCGCATTTCTTTATTTTTTGTGTGGATCAGTTTATTATTATTCAATACTGTCCCCAGTTAAAGCTCGTTTGATTTTTCTCTATTACAACTATTTTTGGTTATTCAAGCAAAAACTTTTAAGGGATAAGTAATATTGATATTTATACGTTTTCCATTTTTTCCGAAGTGCAACAGGTTAGAGCTAATTTTAATTAATTTTTTTGTTGCTAAACAAATCTTCTTAATTTCTGCTCGAAAAAAGAAAATGCCCACAATATTTATAAAAATTATGTAGTGAAGCATATCTTTCAATTTCATCTGAAACATTTTGACATTTCTCTTAAACATTTTTAATGTTCAACAATTTTAAGCAGCTGAATGTTATATTTTTTACTTCTATGCAGCGGAGTAAGTTTTTGCAGCTTACTCCCACTAATATTGATTATAAACAAGGAGGCGCGGTAATGTGCGTGTGCACATAAAGTTCCGACCCCGCTCATCTTTTTTAATAGCCGCACAGCGATAGCTGGGGCTATTATTGACTTCTCTTGGTTTTTTTTATTTCGTCGTCATGATTTTTGTTACGACCATATGACGTCACAGCCACTTTTTGTTAATTCGTTCATGCAATTTCAACTGAATTGCATGCGTGACGTCATTTTTCGCTCTTAGTTGAGCGATTTTTTTTGTTCATTCGCGTGATAAAATTTTTGGTCACACTTGACTTACTTCACTCTCAAAAATGACTTCCTCACTTTGAAATTGACTTTTATTTACTTTAATTCAAAGAGATAAGGTCAAATGGGTGTGTGTCACTCTAAATGAAGGTTATTTGAGATCAGCTAATAGAGGCAGCAATAACTTATACAGATTTTTAATCAAAATATAACAGATCAGCCTTCAATGAAAAGACAAAATTTTTGGTCTGTCTTTTTTACTGTTTTTTTAGACTGCCGATCTACGAATCTATTGTGGCTATTTTCTGGCAATCTGCCAGCTATGTTTCACATAATTGTCTACCAAATCAGGAAGATATTAAAAAAATAACATATCGTTAACAAACTACAAAATGAGAGCAGATGAGACCTGTCATTAATGACTACCAGAAAAGACAGCGAAGAAATCAAATTATTACAAATAATAATTACGACCAAAAATCGTTGTCCATTTTTTTAGAAACCATTTGTAACGAAATCGAAGTGGCATCAGAAAAACAGTACAAAAGGAGAATAACCTGTACTTCATTAGAAAAAATATGGGACTTTTCCTCAATGCGACTTGGTAACAAGTCGACAAGAAATGAGCAAATTTTAATAAAACGGTCCGCTTTTTTGAAAAGAATTAATTCCAAACTGATTGGAAACAGTATGCATCAACTAAAATCATTGAGATTCATTGATTTTTCAATAGAGACTGAGTGAGATCTTTCATTATCCAAGACATGTCATACGACTAGAAAAAAAACGACAAAAACAGGCAAAAAAAATCAAAATTTGCACAAAAACAGTGTCCCAGCCAATTAAAGATTAAGTTGTTCACTAAGTACAAGCTGTTAACAATTTTTATTGTTTTTTTTTCAAACGGACAGAGGACTGCCGATTATTGTGATACTGTGAAAAGAAAACATAAACCTACAAAAGTGGGCGAATACGTAAAAATCATTAAAAATTTTATGAGAACTCGTTGTACCAAGACCATTTGAAAACAAAACCGTTTTAAAGAGCAAATTTCAGTTCAATAGATAAGTGATGTGACTTGTCTGTAGAGATATTAAGCTTCAAGTTAACAGAAATAAGATTGGCAAAGCTCAGAAACACATTATCTTTTTTAAAAAGAAATATTTTCAAATTTCATGGCCAACAAAAGCTTTCGACTAAACTGGTAGACAGTTTATTTTGCAACTTGTTCGAAAGCTAATTGAGCCTGTTATTAGTGAGACTAAATCATAAGACTATGAATAATGACGCTAAATTACTAAAGGGATGCAATATTGTAAAATAAGAAAAGCGACGAAAGTCAACAAAAAGGTATAAATTGAACAACACTTACACTTCTATTTGAAAAAAAAGTTTATCTGAAAGTCAATAAAACCATTAGCTATTATACTGATATCAGTTATTAAGTTAATTTATATATCTATAGGTGGCCATTCAGACCTTTTATTACCCAATATCTGGCATAAGACAACAAAAATTAACAACAAATACAGATTAGTTTGTATCCTATATGAAAGAATGTTTGAGAATAGGCTGAAAGTTGACAGAAATAAGATAAAAAAAATGACAATCTAAGAAAATCACTGAAATTTTCTTTAAACAAGTGTATTGAAAGAGATACTGGATAACAACCTGATGCGTTGTAGAGGTTCCCGTACACCTCTTGAAGAAGCAATTTGGATCTCTGATTTGTTCAACTTAGTGATCAGACTGCAAAAGAATAACAGTTGAAGGCAAAACACAAGAATTCAGTTAAAGTTTGCTGAAACTCTTCTTCAACGCCATTAAAACCATAAGGTTCTCTGAAAACATAATGTATCTACACTTGGCCTCAATTTTACTTAAATTGAGAGCTGTCATTGATGGAGCACTGGATTGAAAATTTTGTCAGTAATCAACATTAATAAAACAATAAAAGCAAAGTATTGTCGAGTGAGCTCCAAAATAAAAATTTTAATATTTCTGATTGTTAGAATCCATGATGTTATCAAACCTATCCCTGATTTTGGCTGGCGTCAACAAACCAAGCAATTGTTTCAAATTTTTGCAAATTTGACCAATTATTAAGTGAAATATCTCAAA
This sequence comes from Convolutriloba macropyga, assembly GCF_964194025.1. Classification (NCBI taxonomy): domain Eukaryota; kingdom Metazoa; phylum Xenacoelomorpha; order Acoela; family Convolutidae; genus Convolutriloba; species Convolutriloba macropyga. The sequence goes on from NC_134478.1 coordinate 46,440,671, forward strand.
AATCAAAAAAGAATGATGCCTTTTGTATAATTATCGAGTTAAATTTGAAAAAAACGGCAAAATATTAATTCCAGAAGAATTTTATAGGGACGCGGCTTTCAGCTAGCTCTCTCTGAGAGTTTGCGAAGATTGTGTCAGCGGTTTCCAGGTGTCTAATTTCGGCGAACGTAAAAGTGGACCAAAAAAGCATATTTTTGTGCAATTTTTGATGAAAATGTCTGAATTTTGAAAATGTTATCAAAAGTTTTAGCCAAAAATTCTCCAATCAAACAAGTCAGCAACGCCGCTCTATCTCTGAAAGTAACAATAACACTCAGAAAAATTGAGCCAATTATTAGCAAAAATTACGGAAGATGTGAATAAAAACTGTCGATTTTCCCAAAACTTTTAACCTCAATAACTCCCTGTAAAATTCCAAATTCGAAAAAATCTTTCTAAGTATATATTCTAGGATGTACGTGCTTTTTATTGATACCACTCACAAATCCCTGCGACGAATATATCGATCGGCCAAAGTTGACTGAACAAAAAAACCCATTTGAGTATATAGTTCCTCCCTGACCATTAAAGTGGGTGTCGGAAAAAATAGAGCAATGCCTAGCAAGGAGGCTCAATAATGTTCGTTCGCACATGATCCGACCCGAGCTTATCTACATCTTTGACTTAATTGTCAACCAAATGAAGAGATAATCAAAAATATATGTTTGAGTTAGAAAAATCTGTACACACCCAACTAATTGAATTACATAATGCCATGCCTCATTAAAGTGCTCACGAGATCCACCATAAAAAAGACTACGCCAAAGAAAGCAAACAACGAAATCAGCAAAAACAAAAATTTCACGGCAAAATTGAATATCTGAAATTGAATATCTAGATTTCAAAGCACCTTGTAACAACGTCAAAATACAATCAGATAAAAGCTTAGCTATAGAATTTTATTTTTTAAACTACACAGCAGATGTGACTTTTTAAATGGGACTAGGTAACAAGTCGACAGAACAAGAAATAATGAGGCAAAATTCAAAAATCAATCAACATTTTTAAAATTGTTTCATAACTTCTTACGTCTCAAAAACCCTTAGCCTTTAAAGAAATAATTCTTGATAAAGTAACAAAAAAGTCATTACAAAACCGATAAGACCTGTAATTGTTTAGATCAAGCCATAGAAACGAACTGAAGTTGTAGAAAAATTTAAAAAAGCAAACAGATTGCGAAAACACAAATTATTGAAGCCATTAAAATCATTAGCTTTTTCTGAATATTGCTTTTCTCATTTCAATTATTATCTATACTAATTCCGCTAAAATTATATTGAACAATTTCACTGTGTCCTTATTTGAAAGTCATTGGTATCTGTTAATACGCGAATACGCTAAAAAAGCATCGTTCTAGCAAAGAGCAACGAAAACCGAAAAATTAAAAAAATATTTTGAAAACGCATATCGTTTTCAAAAAAATTTTTTGAAAACGAATTTATAAACGAACTTGAAAGCTATTCGCTATGAACTGATAAACTTATTGGATTTTATAACATAATTTATTCAAACCTCAATTAGAAGCTTAGGGGAACTCTCAGCGTTTGACGACAAAAAGAATAAAAAACAGTCAAAAATAGCAATGTAAAAAAGAGAGAAAAGTGCCGAAGCCGTAAAAAGTGAACTTTTCTGTAAAAACTTTCTATATTCAATTATTTTTTTAACAGCAATGGGATGCTTCTTCGTTGAAAAAATAAATGATTTCAGAAAAACACGTAATACCAACGCCATTAAATTCAATAGGAAATCAGTAAATACGCTAAATTATGCATCAATGGGAAGACTATGATGTTTGTCACTCATAAGTCATTAATAGAATATCACAATAAGTCTTATGCTTATGAAAATAACAATTACAGGCAAAAACCAAAAATTCAATAGAAAAGTGCGAGAAGAAATTGTCTAAGCCATTTGAACCATAAGCTTTTCCCTGAAAACTTTCTCTATGATTCATTGAACGTTTTTCTGAGCAAATGAGAACTATCATTATTATGATGTTATTAGATTTCAAAAGGAACCAAATTAACGAGAAAAATATCCAAAAATTAAAAAAATATATAAAAACTAGTGGCATCAAAGTCATAAAAAAATAGTTAGAGATCAAAATTGCTATCCAGATTATTTTTGGTTGCAGTAGAAAGGAGAAAGGTCCTGTCTCTACTCAAAATGACATAGAGTTAAAAGAATAAGTTTAAGGTCGGTCAATTTTCAAAAATTTTTTTAATTGTCTTGACGGCCATTGGGTGTCCACTCAAAGCACAAGATAGGTTTAATTACTGATCATTAAGGAGTCTATTGCACGTTTAGTTAACGAGTCTATTCTATAGGACCTAAACAATTTAGTAAAATCTCAAAAAGAAAATAAAGTTTTCTTTAATAATTACGATAAGTCAGATTATAATCCAAAAGAGAACAAGTGCGATTCCTTCCGTTCATTGGCTTCATTTGACAGTAATTGAGGTTCATCCTTAACGGAATCTTCAGAAAGTGACTAGTCTATAGGTGACTTCGAAAAACAATAAAAAATGCGAAAAGTTTTCTTATAAAAACAGCTCTCAAAGAGAATTCGAGTTTTATTTTTTATAGTGAACTTACCCCCATGTGACCAAAACTAGCTGTTTTGTCGTCTTTCGTCTATTAGGAATGAAAAAATGTTTCAGTTAGTAGCGTGAAATGTCTTGAATTTATATTTTTATAGAAAAAAATCTTAATTTGAACGAAAATTGGGCTAAAAGTGAACAAAATCATGGCAAATGTGCTATATTCACACAAAACTTTAAACCTCGATAACTCCTCGGAAAAAACGAAATTCAAAAAAATCTTTTTATTCCTGACCCTACGATTGATGAGCTTTTTAATGATACCACTCACATTTCTCTGCGATGAATGTATCGATCGGCCAAAATTGTCTGAACAAAAAAACCCATTTGAGTATATAGTTCCTCCCCCCACAAGTGAGGTCGGAACAATCAGCCGAGGCAGATGGAAGTTTCTGGAAAGCGTACGGACTATGGAATTTAAAGTTATTTGGAAAATTGAAAACATTGCGATGGAAAAAACAAGGAAACATATTGACCATTTAGATGTCTGACCGCAAAACCGGTATAATTCAGTTTTTTAAATTATGTCTTTTCCTGGATCCTGCTGAAGGAAAAAAGTTGTTCGAACACCTGGTTTCTGTAATAGCCTGCTTACATATTGGTGTGTTGCTATATATGCTGCCAAATAAGTATGTGAGAACTCTGTGCCGCGCAAGTAGTATATCATGAGCAAGAGTGGCGGGGGTAAAAAGACGTACCTATGTATAAAGATTACGTATAGCCCATATTCCCTCAAATCCCAAAGACGTACCTCACAGCATGATACCCAAGGTGTTCAAGCGAGGGGGATTAGCAAGTTAATCCCTTAATATTAAATTAGTAAGGTCATTCACTCATTCCCATATTGCACTTTATTAATGTAAATTTCCAAAGACGTACCTCACAGCATGACACCCAAGCTGTTCACACGAGGGGGATTAGCAAGATAGTGCCTTAACAACAAATCAGTAAGGTCATTGACCCCCTACCATATTACACTTTACTAATTACAATTTCAAAAGACGTGCCTCACAGCATGATACCCAAGCTGTTCACACGAGGGGGATTAGCAAGTTAATCCCTTAATATTAAATTAGGTCATTTACTCATTCCCAAATTGCACTTTAATAATGTAAATTTTCAAAGACGTACCTCACAGCAGGACCCCCAAGCTGTTATCTCAAAGGGGATTAGTTAGGTAATGTTTTAATATTAAATTAGATAGGGCGACTCATTTACACTACGTACGGTTTACGTGATTTCCAAAGATGTACCTCACAGCATGATACTCAAGCTGTTCACACGAAAGGGATTAGCAAAATAGTGCCTTAACATCGAATCAGTAAGGTCACTGACCCCCTACCATATTAAACTTTTATAATGTAAATTTTCAAAAGTGTACCTCACAGCATGATCCCCAAGCTGTTCACACGAGGGGGATTAGCAAGATAGTGCTTTAACAACAAATCAGTAAGG
>NC_134478.1:46444964-46510053 GCF_964194025.1 Convolutriloba macropyga
GTTCATAATAGTAAAACCTCCAAATTTTTTTCACATTAGAATTGTTTTTGGGAAAAGCCGAATTTTTTATTTTTGGATCTGTTCTGCATTTTGTTTTCTGTGACTCTTTTTCATAATATTGCAATAAAATGTAAAATGTTAGTACATTGATTTTAGATCTACACCTTACGATGACATTCGACCTGGATCAAAGTTGGAGGGATCTCTCATCACCACAATAATCACAGACACCCGCACTGTTTGTGCCGAAAAAATGCAACCTTCACCCAGATTGCATTTCATTCAATTTCTGCGGACGCAAAATTTGCGAACTGAACGACCACGACGTTCACACAGCCGATGACGACAATTTGGTGCAGTTAGCCGAAGCTGCTTTTTGTGCCTACGGGGGAATGCAAAAGTGGTCGCAGTCTGAATGTGAACAAACCAAAGAAGGGGTTTCTCTGAACGTTTCTGGAGACGAATGCAAAGTTGGGAAAAAGTTAATAGCTAACACAGGAGGTAGGAAATACTCTCAATCCAGTTTCCAGGGAAATTGATTTTCAGCAGCCCGGTTGAGTTGGTATTAAATGAACTGTAGGGTGCCGACGAGAGCTGGAAATGTTTAGACGACCCTGTTTTAGGAGAGGTTTGAGAGAGTCATTCTTGTCTTTTTTGAAAACCTCTGTATTTTTTCTTCACTTTTTTGCTTCTTTTCATATACCAAATCAGCAACGTTGCAAGGCTAAATAGCATTGCACCAGAGAAGCCCAACTTAACAGACAGTTGGAAAGTTGCCAAAACCCATGAATTTTTGCTACTCTCAAGATGGAGCAGTTATTGCAGCTCGACTATGCCACATTACCAAATGGATGAAACTGGGTCATTTATTTTCAACGCCTTTCTGCCCTAAAGCCATCATGAAAAAAAAGAATTTTTAGTTGTTTTCTTTTCGACAGGCCAGGAGTCATACTAGCTGATTATGTTATAAGCATTAGTGGGGCCAATAAGTTTTAACGTAAGTTATACGAAGCAAGCAGACGCAAGAAAAGACTTTTCATCGACTCATGATTTGCCAGTAACTCCCCCGAAAATTTGTATATTGGTTTTTGAGTCCAGCAGAAGTCGGGCAAAACGTTCTCTATCGAGCTAGAATCCAGAGTAGAAAACTTAAGTCAGGCAAAATTCGAGCTCTATGATTGGGTCAAGCAAAAGCCCAGAGTGAAGAATTCGAGACCAGCAAAAGTTGAGTGAAAAAAATTGGGTCGAGCAAAATTTGAGCGAGAGTATTTTATGCCAAGCTAAAGTCGAGCTATTCAATCATTTGGACTTGAAATCATGTCTCTTTTACTTGGTTCCAGCACGGTCTCTTTGTACCACTTTTTGGTCGGGCGTCGTCTTTTTATAGATTCAGATCTAAACATATGGGGATCCGGACAAAATATTAACCGGAATTCATAGTTCCAACACTTTACATACAACAAAATTAATTGACCATTATACCACGGAAGTGATCTTGTATAATATCATAGTAACCATGAAACTGATTGCGTACCTTAGTAGTCATAGAGTGAACCATAAGTCCATCAGTTCTGGAATTTGTAAATTACCCTATATGTATAAATTTATAGTAAATAAAATTGAAAAAAAAACCAATTTTTAGAGTAATGCTACAAAATTTATGGTTATTGAGGACATATTCTTCGGCCATTGTTCTAAACTATAAATTAATATGAATTCAAAAATCGTGAAAAATACCAATGCGACAACCAGAGACGATTCATGGAAAACAAATTATATATAATCTCCTGAAACGGCTTCTTGGACAGTAACATAAAACATTTCACACCCAAAAATTACCAAAAGGTTTGTAGTCCCAAATCTAGCTGTTAAAAGAACTAGCATTTAAATGAAGGCCAACTTTCTGGTCATATTGAATTGTTTTCATCAAATTGTTGACCAGTCGCTTATTTACAAAAGACAACTCCTCTGAGCTGATATTAAAATATCATCGAAAATTAAAAAACTTGTAATTGTTCCGGCAAAGTTGTCAAGTTGAAACCTACAAATTTTCATGTTTTTTGAGCATAACCAAGCTTGCCTAATCAGGTATTTACATAGTTTATGTAATTGTGCGGTAGAAGTTTTCAATTTTAGTGAAACCTTGAAGCCATGATATACTCCAAACAATCCGCCCTGTCGACAATTTTCACCGAAATATCACAACAAAGAAGCGAGCGTAAATTTTTAATTGCAATTGAAAGCAAGTCTTTTTGAACAGTTCTTAATTTGAGAAATCCATACTAGCCCAAAAAATTTTATTCGTTGAAAACATAAATATTGGATTTTCCTTTTTTCGCAATTGATTTACTTCAAAAATGAGTTTTGCCATTTTGTGTTGCGAAATAAATACCATAACTTGATTTATTTTTGTTTCTAGTTTTCAACTGAATTGACTTTTTGAAAACAAACAGTTCATTATAGAGATGTACAAATTTTCTGTTCAGCTTATTCAGCCCGTTTGAGTGGATTCCTTGAAGATCGGCGCCCCTCCATTGCTCCATTGATTAGAATGAGCTCAATCAAATTTTTGTTCATTTTTCAAATACGCGTTTTGTTTTATTCCTACTGTTTTTGGCAACATAATTTTCATTTAAATAATTCAAAGTAACAACCACAAATTCTCGAGGGAACAGTAGACACATACAGTTCAAAATCTGTCCAAAATGGTCTAATTAGCCAAGAGTGAAATGTTGTCACGATAAACATCGTGTGATATAGTTCTCTGTGTTTGATTTTGGACTAATTCATGGAAAAAAATGAGGTTTGACTGTAAATTATATGGAAAATTTTTTGTTAGCAGAGATGAACAATTAAATTACTGAAACGTATTCAGCACAATTTAATATTTCCTCGCTTCCTGACATGCGTGTTAGTAGTTGCAGTGGGATTCATGACAAGAATTTTTTCAGGAGACACAATTTTTGTGAATTTTGTGTCTGCTTTTGCGAAGTTTGTGAAATTTGTGAAATTTCTGAATTTTTGTGAAATAGGTAATGATCGAGTGGCAATAAACGCACACATAGCAGAAAAAAAATGTTTCGAACTCATCATTTTTTCTTTAAAGAAATAAATATGTTTGTTTCAATAAGTATTTAGGCATTCCTCATCCCCGGCCTTCCTAATTTTTTCCAGTATTTATGTTTCAGTGTTAACGTTATAACGAATGATTCGCATTTTTGTATTGAAGCAAAAAAGACTAAGAGACACAATTTTAACAACTCAACAGAAAATGGGTAAGCATATTTAATATCTGTTCCAACTTCTTGTAAGTACAGTAAGTATAGAACGATAAAAACAATATCAAAATCAAAAATGCTCTCTTTAAAATTATTCATTAAAAATCACCTCAACTACGCCATCGGAGAAGTAGTATATTACAAAATTTGGAATCAAAGCAATTTGGCAATGAACAGTATTTGAAATATTAAGAGATAGAGGGATGTAACAAAAAAACGAAGACCAAATGAAGCTGTAAATTATTTGATCAAAAGACGAACCAACTGAAATACGCATGGATCACAATTGCAGTACATACATTATTGGCCTTGTGCTAGAACTCAATCAGCAGTGAGTTGAAAAAGTTTCAATTGGCATGGTGTATAGTTTACCTACTGTGCTTTCTGCTGGGAACATAATTGTTTTTGCCGTATTTTGATATAACAAAACCATTTCTTTGCTTGAATTTTTACTTGCTTGAATTTTTTGTACAAGAATTCAAATTTTTTCTACAACTTTTTTAACCTCGGACATATAAAATGGTCAATATTTCACTAATGACTAGTCATCTGCTTACATACAAAATATTGCAATGCATTGACACAGAAGCAGCTATATTTATTTTTTTATTTCAATTTCAGAGCTTATTTGATTTTCATCATCCCATTTAAATTTTTTACTTTATACCAATAGTAAGAAAACTGATAATATATTATGATTGAACGCAAACAACCTATAATGGATACTAAAAGATCGTGGCTTCATGAGAATTGAGAATTCACTTTGATCCAATAGAGACTCAATAGCTTAACGAAAGCTTCTCATAAGAAGTGGAAAAAATTGCGGTTCTATGTTGGTATGCTATTAAGTTTTACTGTAAAATAAGTAGCAGTAAGGTAGAAAAAAGCTGCATTTTCCATTATTAAATATGCTATCATATATATTATTTTGATGAAATCTTGGTATGCTTAGAATCTGTTTTAGGAAATGACACATCAACAACCACCACCACAACCCTGGCTGCTGCCGCCACCACAACTGACCCACTCCTCATTTGGCCAGTTGGTAAGACACGATCAAAATTTTGTCTTGTATGAAATTAGACATCATTTTCCCGTGTGATAAATAATCGCACTATTTTTTTGTGAAAAAATGCATCTCATGTATTTCCGCATACAAAAATTTTTCTCGTGTGGTGATAAATTACAAAATTTTTGGTGCGAGTGAGCGTATGAGGAAAGTAACAAGATTTAGTCGGCAATTTTATGTTCTCAATAGTCTCAAAAACCAATAAACCAAAACCAATATAAACAGTATTATAAAGGCTAGTACGATTTGAGTGTAGAAGCTCATGGTACACGAAACTCGAGATTAGATTTCACCAATTTTCTGACTTGAATACATCGTATTTCAGTTATTGTAAATTTTAATAGCAGACTTCGATTGTCTTGAGACCAGCAATTATTTTGAACTTTTTTGCTTCGATAATTAAGAAATATGATTTACGGAACATTTTGGAACAGTTTTTGTGAGTTGTGGAAAGTCTGACCTCTTGAGTGATTCGTTCTGTTCATAATTTGACAGTTGTTTTGCAATTATTCTGATGGAAAAGATTTTCTCCATTTTAAAGTGGCACGATCTGTCACATTATTAGTGCATTTTGCACTGTAATATGTCAATGTGTTATACTACTGTATAGCCTTTAGAAGTAAGTCACCTAACAGAATTGTTGGAAATTTGTAAGTGAGCTGCTGTATCTTTCGGTCGCAGAGGCAACCTCAGGTTGAGACGCCAGATGAATAATGCCTATTTCCAGACCGTCCTAGACGGCATCAGTTTATGTCCAGAATTATGTGCGTTCGTGTTCCGACTTTCGTTTGTTCTTCACCAGTTTTTTGTGCGTTCAGCAGAACCTCGTGTGCTCATGCTCAGGCTTTCGTGCAATCGCAAGACTTTCAATTGCTCACGTTCAGACTTTTGCCCATTCTGGAGATTTTGTGCATTAAAAAACAGACTTTTAAGCTTTCGGCAAAATTCTAGCATAAATGTTTAGATTTTTGTGCGCATATCTCCAGATATTTTGTGGTTTCGACTTTCTGCTATTTATTTTGACTCAATTGAGTTTCGATGTCTGCTTTGAAAGCTGCCAATTGAGTGGGGCTATGAAATAAAAGTGGCATAACTCAACTAATAGGTATTAGTTTATTACCAAGGCTAAAAAAATCAATGCTTACATTTCCAAACTTTAAATAAAAGTTAGCGTGTCCGTTTCGAGACTTTTGTGCGCGTTTATGCCCAGAGCTATGTACGTTCATGTCAAGATTTCCATGCGTTAATTTTCAGACTTTCGTGTTTTTTCGATGTTCCCAGACTAAGTATTTTGAACAAAAGATGGCCTCCTGGATTCTGTCTGGAACCTTAAACTGGGATTTCTCTTCAATTTATTATTAGAATTTTTCCGTCTATCAACACTCCGCCAATATAAAAACTAGGGTGTTTGGAATTGAGGCTACCACATTTTGTCTCACGTCAAGCGTGAGAAGTTAAAAACGAGTGACTGCAATGTAAATTAAGAAAAACAAAATGGGATATCGCTGATTTCTATGTAGACTAACAAAATTTCAAACAACTGAAAATTTTCAAAGGCCAAAAAATAACTTCCACTGTGGTACTAAAACTTACGAACTGTGCAATTTGTGTCCTTTAAGCGTTAGTTTTGTTCATGAAGTTCACTTTTCGTTAAGGCGTGAAAAACATGTCTAATTTTGAAGTTCTAAACGAGATTTTATTATCAATTTCTCTGCTCAGGGGGCTTAGGATATTCGAAAACTTGACCAGGAGAATGGCATTGTTGTAGCCATCTTGAGAAAACTGTAAATTACAATTGTGCAGAATTTAGACGAAAACCAGATCAAAAAAATTCAGAGAGTTACTGCATTATCTGCTTGGTTTTATATTGAATTCAAGTGATTTTAGAATTTGTCATCATTAAAAACTAGCTTACACAACTATATTTGAAAATTTTTAAGCTCTTGTTTAATACCAACTCCCCAAAAAATTTGATCAGGTTTTTCTAAACTATTTACAAAAAATTTAACAATAATTTTTTAAGATTATTCGATATTGTTTACCAGTTACTTTTGTAACTCCAATTCATTTATCGTGATGAGTCTTGGTAGAGTAAAAATGATTCAAAATTTTGTGAAAAAAATGTAACAGCTGGCTTATACTTTATAGTAACTCTTTTTGCATTTAAAAACGATTGTTTTTAAATGCAATTATACAAGTTGTCATTATATTTGACAACTTTATAACTTGGAGTGGATTCTAAATTACCTATTTTATGTGTTTTTAAAAGCATTCTCTTAATTTGCACAGTTTTGGTGCAGGATCTTTGCATAACGGCTACAAATGTTGTGTTTGTTTAGTACATTGTTTGCCTAAAATCCATTCCCCAAAAAATGTTGGCAAAAAGTAACCAATTCAGGGCATCATCAGCGTTAGAATTCTCGAAAAAGTTAAACTAGATTTCCTAACAAAAACGCGAAACAATGAGTTGGAAAACCAATTAATTGTGTTTTGGGCTAGAATGCATCGATATTGAAAGAAGTTTGTTATTAGATTTCCAAAGAAGCTAAAGGTTTTAATGAACTTGGAAAATTGAAACACAATTTTTATTTTCACGAACTTTTTTCTAGATAATGCTCCTGATCAAAATTCAAGGATTGCTAGCGATTGTCTACTCTACAAGAGAAGAACTGGGCGTTGGTGAAATTGCTAGAAATTAGTGCAGATCTGAATAGATTTAAAAATTTGTGGGTAATTTTAAGCCGTGGTCAGGAAAACAGAAAGTTTATTGGAAAAATTTGAACAACTAAGTGTCCATATTTTGAACTAAATTGACGAAGATGCCGTTAGAAACTTTCATTGAAACTGCACAAACCGTATTCTAGCTGTTTTAAAAACTGAGTGGTTCATTACTTGTTACTATAGAAAAGAACCGCCTTGATCTCAATATGGTGTTCTATGTGATGTTTAGGGTGCTCTTTATAAATTCTTGTATTGTACGTAGCTTTTTGGAACCATAGTGTATCATTCAATGAGAAGATTACAAGAAAGAGATACGCTCATTGCTCTTCTAGAGACAACATAGAAATGAAGACCAGAAAAAGGCTCGAAGAGTTATGGGTGGTCTAGTGACATGCTATTGCGACTATTAATCTCCTTTTTAATGAGTTCGAGATTACTCTTAGGGCAGTTATTTAACCTTTCAAGTATATAAGTAAAATTTTCAAGTATTTAAGTAAAATATAGTATGCAAAATGAAATGCTAAGAATGACAGCATGATGCTTCATCGGTGAGTTTTTGCCGAAGCATTTCTCTAAACAGACTGTTACAGTGAAAAACGCCCAATAGGATAAGAAACCCCAATTTTTTGTATTGAGCCCCAACGTTTTTGTTGCTTTTTGATTTTCAATTGCGGTTGAAGTTCAAGTTTCCGATAGAAGATTGAGGGCACTTTATAAAATGCATTTAGCAGAGTTTGTTCTGCAGAGCTGTTTGCAGAGTTGTTCTGCAGCTGTTTTGCAAACTGAAAGAACACACATATACACATACACACCATATATATATATATATATATATATATATATATATATATATATATATATATATAGCTTAATTCCCGTAGCGGAAAATGGCTCAAGTTAAAGCCGATATGACTATTAAAATAGGGCTAAATTTTTTTTCATCGAATTTTTAGTCGAACATAATGAAACCATTTTTTGGTCGAGCGCGACCATTTCATAGGTGGCGGTTCAGACCAAAATCGCGTATCTGTAGATCTGCAATACGGTTTGAATATGTTTATTCAGAGTTCAAATTCTCATGTTATTTGTGGTTAAGAGCATTACATGCAAAGTTCTCCTTGTCAGCGTTTTCATTCTTTTTACTGATGTTTTTCTGATTTTCAATTGCGGTTGAAAATTATGATTCCGATCGAAAATTGAGGGCAGTTTACAAAATGTAATCGGAAAAATTTATTTGCAGATGATATAGATTGAGCATTTGCAAACTGAGAGAACATTCTTCCTCTTTTTTTTTACACTTGGAGTGGAATTGGGAACTACGACACACACACAAACATACACACAGACACACAGTCGCACACACAAACACACACACACACACACATATATATATATATTTATATATATATGTATATATATATATATATATATATATATATATATTTATATATATATATATATATATATATACATATATATATATATATATATATATATATATATATATATATATATATATGGGTGTGTGTGTGGGGGTGTCGGTGTGTTTGTGTGTGTTTGTGTGTGCGTGTGTGTTTGTGTTGGTGTGTGTGCGCGTGTGTGTGTGTGTAGTAGTTTCCAATTCCACTCCAAGTGAATAAAAAGAGGTTGAAAGTTCTTTCAGTTTGCAAATGCTCAATTTATATCTTCTGCAAATAAATTTTTCCGATTACTTTTTTGAAACTGCTCTCAGTCTTCTATCGGAATCCTAAACTTCAACCGCAACTGAAAATCAGAAAAGAATCAGTAAAAACATGAAATAGCTGACAAGGAGAACTTGGTATGTAATGCTCTTAACCACAAATAGAATGAGATTTTGAACTTTTGAAGAAACATAATCAAACCGTATTGCAATATGTATCTCTTAATATCGAACTGTTGGCTGTTTTTTGTTGGCCGTTTAAATGCACAATCAAAATTTTTTCCTTCGTTTTTTATGCCATTCAAAGGCTAAAAAGTTCCTAATATCTACAGATACGCGATTTTGGTCTGAACCGCCACCTATGAAATGATCGCGCTCGACCAGAAAATGGTTTGACTATGTTCGACTAAAATATTCAATGAAAAAATATTAGCTCGACTTTAGTAGTCATATCGGCTTAAGCTCCAGCCATTTTATGCTACGAAACTTTAGCTCAATCCAAATGCAAGGATGAACTTCTCAATACAAGTCTTCATACTGGATCCCGAAAATTTACCTGCTCTTTAAGAGACGGTAACGTATAACGGAGACGGCATATAATTTTTGTCTAAGAAGTGAAAACAAAAGGTTTTGTTTTATTATAAATATTAAAAGTCTCGCATATTTTTAAATCAAAACGGCCCAAAAATAACTCTGATGAAATGAAGATTGCCTGAGCTGTCGTAATTAGTTCCATTCAACCGATATATGTTATGAAAGACCGTGGTATAATTTCAACTCATGAAAAGACTTCGCTCAAACTTTTCTTTGATGCTACTATGCATACATAGTAAACAATAGTCTTGGTTTCAAAAAACAATTGAATAATATAGATATAGCGCTGTACATATTCAGCAAATAAGATTTATACAGTAGAAAATTATCACGCCTTAAAAATCAAAAATGTTTCTTTTAGTCGAGCTAAAGTCTTTTAAGTCAGAATTGTATCCTCTCCCCCGCCCCCTCACTTCTGCGTGAAAAATATTTTCTCTGGTTTTTATGTAGGAACAATTTATGGCGTGTTTTTGCGTTAATAACACTATGTATAGACCAACATCAGGTGGAACTGGCAAGAAGAATTATTATCCTTATCATTGTGCAGATCTCAAACGCTCAAACGCTTTTTCATGGACAGTCTGGGTCGAGAAAAAGTCGTAATTTTGTTCATATTGTCACAAATCTCGGTTCATATATGGAAGTTTTACTCAACATTTTTTTAACCAAGCATTGCTTGTTTATAAGTTGAGGTCCCAACTGTGATTCTTCTCTCATTTAGGTAACACACCACTGGACTTCGAAAGTGCTAAAAGTGCATGCATGGCTGCTTCATCCAACGGAGACAGGAAACTTTTGGATGACCTGAACGGCTTGCAACCAATCATAGAATTCGTTTGCAATGACTCAGCTGTCTCTACGGTCTGGTTCGGAATCTACAGAGAGTCATCTCACCAAAATGGGAACTGGGTCGATTTTGAGGATAACGCGAAAACATCGGAGATCAAGCAAGTTTTTATTTTTTAAATTTTGAGTATCCTTATTTCAAACTCCTGATATCTTTTTCTATTCTCAAGCATGTAAATCAAATAAACCGCTTGGTTCATGTTACACGCTGTCAATTTCTAAATCAAACAATGCATCGTTTTACAAAATTTTTGACAAAATATTTTCACTTTTGTTTTTCCTGAAAAAGTTTTTACAGCTTTTTTCTTCTAACCATTGGAAGCGTATTCCACCTGCAACAGCAGCTTCTAAAAATTGAGCCATTTTTAGAACATTTCTGCTCTTTTTTATTTTGGCATTGAAATCAATAACACATTATGAAAATTAGAAGATCAAGAACAGTTCTTTGAGGAACACCAGGTTCCATGACAGTCCACTTCGACAAATATTGTCTGAGTTGAAAACTTTTGCACAGTCTCCAGTAAGGACAATCCCAATATTTTTCTCAGGTGATGAAATTGTTGGGTTATGGACTTTCGCAAGCGGAATAAAAAGCGTTTTTAACTAAGTAAAAGAATTAATTTCTCAAAAAATGAGAGAATAACAAAATGATATTTTACAGTAGAATTTAGAGATTTACAGGAGAGATCTGATTATTAGATCAAGATGGTGATTTGAATTTGGGGATGAAAAAGGACTCAAAAATCAGCTGTATATATACCCATTATCAGTGTGGAAAAAGTCAAGATATAAAACTAATCTTAGCACCGTGATTTACAGTGGGGGTCGCAAGGGTTACCCAATATGGTTTGCTTCTGCAAATCAGTCGCAAAGGGAACCATAAATGGAATGCATTTGCACTTTTCTAAGAATTCATTCACACTTCCGGAGATATCATCATCATTTAATACATGCTGGGAAGATTTTACATCACTTAATCTAACTCTAATAATAGTTATCTAGATTCACCAATTCGAACCGAATATTGATTCTCAGCACCATTTCTTGACGATTCATTTACATAATTTCTTTGATCGAAATCATATTGCTTGTCTTTCTAATCTGGTAAGTCAAACTTTCTTTCTAATTCTCACTAAGTTTAAGACTATAGTTTGATCGATTTTCTAACAGAAATGATGGTATTAGAATTTGATTTTTGATTCTGAAAACCAAATTTTGTTTTTTCTTAAATCATGTTGCAATAACCCAAACGCCTCGTTATTTACTCCAACAAAATGCTTTCAGCTTTCAACAATTTTTGTTAATGATGAGGTAAAGGATTTTGGTCGACAAGTTCTGGCTATGATTTTTGGACCCACCATGAAAAGACTAGAAACGTACGAATGGTGACAAAATAATGCATTTATTAGTAATTTAAAAAAAAAACGCTAACTAATATTACCATAGTGACTCACAGAAGCAACGATTGATCGCACCTTAACATTGAAAAAATTGTTTCTGAATCCATTTGCCAACTCCACTTCGTTTTAAATAACGTTATTTTGATCTTGGTTGACAAAGAAAACGATAATCTTTGCTTAGAAAGCAATCTGTAAGTTATCCAGACTTCAGTGGCAAATATAAAAGTCTTTTAGTCATTTTTTGAAAATTTAATTATTGATCGTGTTTTTTATTTGGGCTTTCGTAGTTCTTAAACCAAAACTGAATATTATCTTTTGTACTACAAAAGAGAATGACACTAAAAAACTTAAATTGTTACAAAGACTGGACTCTAGGAAATTATTTCTTATTTATCCAATTGCAATTTATTTGTGCGACTTTTGTGCAACCAGCTAAATTCTGTGAGAACTCTGGCCAGTTGAGATGGTTAAATTCGTCACATATATTCAGCATTGTGATACTCAGACCGCATTTTGCTTGTGGTATTATCAAAAGGAGAATTTGCAGCCAATATCTCTGATATAATTTCAAGGGATTTTGATCAATATTTTGATACCATGCATTTTTGAGTGATTATCACCATGTCTTAAATCAGTCTTTTGAAATTAAAAGACTTCCAAATACACAGTGGATCATTGAAACTTCCTCGAATTGGATCAGCCAAGTTTTGATAAATCGTTTTTGATTACATCGATCAATTGGTTATTTGATTCGCTATTCATCATTAGCGTTTATGAACTACGGCAACTTTAGATATAGCCTGTTCTTGGTGCTTAAGTTTTGAAATAGACCTGCCTACAAAATCAGCGAATTGATGTGTACTTTTGAATGTCAGTATCTTGGTCATTGCTGTTATGTGTCAAAAGAATAATATCCATTTAAGACTCAGTTCCTATTCAAAAGGTAGAAATAATGCTACTCACATCAAGAATGTTAGCAGAATGATAAGAGTTTGTAGCAGTGTCTGCACTTATACATCTTTGTTTGATAAATTCGCAAGTGCTGTCTGAACTTACCAATCTAACAAATTTAGACCAAAATTTGGAAATTTTTGTCCAAAAATGTTACCCTTCCTTTGCGATTGGGTTTGGTTGCTGCCATCAACATTCCATAACATATTTTCGTTTTTCTGTGCCCTCATAAAAGCATTTCCCACATTGCTTGATCGTATAAAGTTTTTCCATGTTCGAGAAATTGATAATTTTTTAAGTTCTGTTTTGAGTTAAACAACTTTATACAGTTTCACACAACTGGTATTTATTGACTTTCGATTTTCTTCGCGAAGTTGTAAAACTTCATACATTAGTTTTTCTTTGTTCCATTCGGCGAAGGGTAGTGGCATCTATTTTTATTTTAGATACCCTGAGTGGTTTCGCGATTTAATTTGCTTCAACATGCTAAAACAAAACATTGGGGAACAAAAAGGAGGCTAATTGGTTTGGTTCCAACCATTTGGGGAGACATAAGCGGTTGATCCAGATAATGAGAAATAACAAAACTTTGTTGCATTGTTGCCTACGGGCATGGCCAAATTAGCTAGCAGTAATAGCCAATTAATTTTGTTCTACAGCTAAGGGACGCTACTTTTACCGCTAAATGCGCGGGTAATTATTGTGAACTGTGGTTTTCGAGTAGTTATATTTGCTCAAGTGTCGGCTAAAAGGTGTGTCGGCTAAATTGCATGTCGGCCAATTGACCGGTCACGGGTCACGATGTGTGTACTAAAATTATTACCTATATTATATAAAACAAAACAGCTCGCCTAAATCAAATTGTGGGAACTTGTTCTTGTTAATGTTGATATTTTGGTTAACACCAAACACCTAAGTTACAAAAGGCTACCAAATAACTATATTGCATTTTCGATTTCGAGATCACTTGCTAGAGACTAGATGCTAACTTGACAATGAGAATCAGTAACATTAATGTATATATGAGTATAATTCAGTAAGTATCAGTAGCAAGTATATATGAGGATAATTCACGACAACTATAATGAGCAGCTAGAAAATGGTCTACGTTGTTTAAACCCTTGCTTACATAATTCTGTTGATTCGCTCTCAAAATTTTCGCTCTTTATCTTGACTGGAAAAGACAGTTGCGCCAAATTCTATTGACCCCCAATATAGAGGGGTTGTTTTGACAGTATTATTGATTCAAAACGAGCAAAACGCGTTGACAAATCGGTTTCCTGATTAAAAAACAAACGAAGGGGAAGAACATTCCTCTAAAGATTAATCTTTGGACAAACGTGCTGATGAAAATTAAAAATTTCCCTTTTTAGAGCAGAAATGGTCCTTTTTCAGCAAATATTTCAGTCATAAAACTTATCCCATAAAGTTTATAGAATGTGGTGTGTCCTTAAATAGAAAACGTGGAAAAAAAAGATATTTGCCCACAAAATTATATCCAATATTTTTATCATCGCTGACGAGGCTGTTGAAGAAATTCGTGCTGGCGATTAAAAAACCACCTGAAAGGACAGTTTTGAACGAAAATTTACCACCTCATCAGTAGGCAATCACGACAAAAAGCGAAAAAAGTGGCTTGATATCAAAGACTCGAAATTCTAACATAAAAATTCTTACCAATTATTGAGTTTTTTCAATCAGTTGCTGTAAATGTTCTCCAAAGGTTTGAAGATATTAAAAAATTACCAACAGAAGAAAAAGAAAAATTTATCAAGGACACTTACCAACATTCAGATGTGAATAGAATGGAAAAGTCCCCTATTTGCATTCGGGGAACACACAAAATCGATGGCAATTAACTCAACAATTATTATACAGAATATTGTCATTTAGAGTTTAACAGCAACCAACATCATAACCGACAATCTTTCATTTATACAAAGATATAGATGATAGTTTTTCTATGACTGAGAACATAACGTGTAATGACGAACTGTTTCTCAACGTAGGGTCAGTTAAAAAACCATGAGAGGCTGATGTAATTTGTTCACAATTCTCCAAAATTCTAAGCAAACCAGATATTTGTTGGCAATCCCATGAAATAAACAAAAAACGGCTACTGCACCAATCGCGTGACCAACGGATTGAAGAGAAAAAGTGGAGAGTTGGCTTTTTTGTTGAAAAATATGTGATTTAAATGTTAAACAAAAAAATTACAATTTTTTTTACTTTGCTGGCTCCCAAACTCAACCTCGACATATATTTTCTGCAAGTTTCTCTTCAAAATTCTCTACAATCTGCTGATATAGAAAGTCGTGAGTTAACTACGAAAACCTCAATCCTTATGCAGTTAGAAATACATCTGAAAAACAGCTATTAAGCTATATTCAATCTCATAAGTTCATAAGCATTAATCCAGTGCAACAAAAACTTACATGGACTGCCATTCAGACCTAAAATTTTATTGATTATGTGCTTAATGGCCAAAATTAAAACAAACAAAATGCTGTTATCTGATTTAAGTCTAATTCTCCAGCATAAACTGAGTTGGGAATTGAGTTCAGGACGGAAACAATACCTTTAAGTTGAGTCGCTGCTTAGGAAATCAGGAGAATTGTTCCGGCCCTCTTGAGGGGGGAGGAACTATATACTCAAATGGGTTTTTTTGTTCAGTCAATTTTGGCCGATCGATATATTCACCATAGAGAGTTGAGACTGGTATCATTAGAAAGCTTGTCCAGCGTAGAATATGGAATTAAAAAGATTTTCTTTGATTTTCGTTTTTTACAGGGAGTTATCGAGGTTTAAACTTTTGAGAAAATAGTGTGAATTCCGTTGATTTTATTCACAGTTTCCGGAATTTTTGCCAATTTTCGACTACAATTTCGCCAATTTTGCTGAAATTTGTCAATTTTTTTTTAAAAAAAGTTTATTGATTTTATTGCTAAAGACGAAAAAAATTCTAGGCTATTTCTATTTTTTTGTCAAAAATTCCGGCTAAATGTTTCAAAATTCAGAGTTCTTCATCAAAAACAGCACGAAATAAGTTTCTTTAGGCCACATTGATTAAATTTGCAGGAAGTACACACCCAAACACCACCAACACATTTTTGTAGACTCAAAAGGGGGCAATTTCTACTTCAACTTCGGTTGGGAGTGCTCCGTAATTAAAACTTGCCGTTTTTTGCTAAATTTACTGGTTGATTATCAAAAACGCGGCATTTATTTTTGATTTTTTAACTAACAAAATATCTATATCTATAATACTCGAAAAATTAAGTGTTCTTAATTGAAGAACAGCATTAGCAGGGCCAGTTTTGGACCAATCGTGGACTGTTACAATCCAAAAATAATTCGGTCTTTTTATAAAAAAAAATTGACCTTTTTTATATTATTTAAATAAAAGAAAAATTCAAATCAAAGCTCACTATTGATAGGTCCAATTGACTTCCTATTTACCTCTAAGTTAGTTTGTCTGGTTTATTACTTTACAGCTTATGGTCGTTTTGGCTTTTAAAAAAATTTGGTTTATAAAAAAATACTGGCTTATTGAACTTTGCATCCACTTTTCATTCAATTTGGTCAACTTGTAGATCAGTGCCAGCAATGAAAAAATGCTTTCTCTTTCTATCATTATTGCGGTTATACGGCTTAAGTTATGGTTTTCTTGCTTTAATACTACTAGATTTAATTTTTTTTTAGGTATTTGCCCATTTTTCACATTTTCTACATTTCTCACATTATCACGCTATTGACAGTTCATATATCACATTATTGGCGTTCAAAATAGGGCACAATTGATATTACTATGATCCTTGAAGATGTAGATTATGTTTTTAACGGCTTGGACACTACTTTCTTGAAGAATTTCAAAGAATTTTTTATCTTTTTACTTTGTCTTTTAGTCGTACAATAAGACGGTTATGGATATTTTCTTGTGCAATAAAACGGTTTCATTGGTATTCATGAAAAAAAGGTGAGCAGATATTTGGATATTAGTAGATAACTGGTGACTTTTATGAGTCCGAAAACAATTGTTTTCCAAAAAAAACTCAATTTAACTTCACAATTTTGTTCATTTTTTCTATTTGTTAACTAGTCTCATTAATTACAGACCAAATATGACTTTTTTGTTGTCAGGGAAAGTTTCAAAAGGGATTGGTGTCACAAAATCTAAGGTTTTTTAAAAATTCGTTATGACTTTACTGGCTTCGACACGGGTTTTCCACAAAAAACGTAAATTAATTTGTGATCTAAGTCGTTTTTGACGTTCTTTTTGTAGATTTAGGGCAAATGCTAGATAATTGCAGGTCTCAAGGGTTTCCCTTGGAAGATTAAAAGAAATTATTTAATTATTTCTTTTTGTAATTATTGGCTTTGATCTCTTTGGAGACAATTTTTTTTCGAAAAAAAACTTTAATACTTAATTTTGCCCTTTTCTTTTTGTCTACTTGTTACCTAGTTTCATTAATTAGAAATCACATAATACTTTATCAGTGTTTGCCTAAGCTACAATCAAACATATTTTGAGGGCCAAAGTACGTCTGTACGGCTTCGAAAGCGTTTTCTGGCAAGTTTTAACTGATTTTTTGTTTTTTCTCTATTTGTTGTTATTTTGTACCCGCATTAAGAATTGAATACCGACAGTTCTTCATTCCCGTATGTAGAAGCATAGGAAATTTTAAACCCATGGGACCTTTTACTTGATTTCGAATTGTTTTCATTACTTTGAAATTAATTGTTTTTTTTAAAAAAATTGAGCGAATTTTTCAACTTGTTTTCAACTGTTTTAACAGCTTTTGTTCTTTATTGTCTAATTGTTAGCAAGCTTTATTTTTGACTGGTCCCGTATCTTGTACAATTTTTTTTGTTTAGTTTCAGTTTCATCTGACACTATTTTGACTTTGATATTAAGCTTTGTTTTTAAAACGGACATAAAGTTTTTGATGTAATTAATGTTTGTTGTTGTTGTTGTTGTTGTTGTTGTTGTTGTTGTTGTTGTTGTTGTTGTTGTTGTTGTTGTTGTTGTTGTTGTTGTTGTTGCTGTTGTTGTTTAATTTTGCTGTTCGTCTTGACCCGCTTTCTTAATTTTGGCATATCTCATCAATCTAATGCATCATTTTTATTTTACTCCACAGAGTTATTTGCTTTGGAGGCTATCTTTTCGTTCATATACAAATCTTTTTGGAAAATTAATTGAATTTTTGGCTTTTTCTATCTGTTTCTCATTTGGTAGAGAATTATGCCAAAATTGTGGATGAGCGGGGTCGGAACCTTATGTGCAATCGCACATTACCGAGCCTCCTTGTTTCATAATTAAAATTGAATCGCCCATTTTTCTAGGAAATATTATCTGAAACAGATTTGTAATGTGTTGAAGGTTTTACGAAAACACAAGAAACAATAATGGTTAGATCAGACATTAAAAGATTTTTCTCAATAGGAACTCAACAGATTAAATTAGGCTAAAATGCCAATTTTTATCGAAATCACGTAGCGTATAAAAAGAAATAACCGCTGCAAAATACACTCCACGCTAAGAAAATTTTTTGATAAATATGTAGAAAATGTGATACAAAATCAAAGGAGAAAACAATTTCAAAGTTTTTGAAATTGATACGAAAACTCAGGAAAAAAGATCTGTAACAGCGAATAGTCTAAAAGTTTCTTTTTAGAAAGGTAAGGCCATCTTTGTCGGCTAACTTTTATTATTGCATTTTTGTCCATAAATTTAGCGCAGAAAGAGTCACACCACCTTCATAAACAATTTCTTTGCCATATCAATGTCAATGTCTATGTCAATATCAAAACGAATGAAATCACTCCAAACTTTAAAAGAAACTGAGTGAAACTAAGTGATAGGCGTTTTCCTAGTGAAAAAAGTATATCTGTTGACAAAAGTTGAAATCCTTCAGCTAAATTTTTGACATTCATAATAATCACAAAATGAACAAAAATCTGCCTTGAAAAATGGCTGGCTTATTAAAAATCTTCTTCTTACTAGATAAAGCAAAAAAAACTCCGGTTTGACAGAGAATTGAAAAAACTTCGAGAATGTTAATAATAGGATAAAAAATAATATGAGAAGAAGGATGTCATTGCAGCAATAGCAGGTCAAGGAACAATTACAGCCCTAAAGGTTTTAATTTAAATGTTGTCTTCACTAATTTCGTATCCAAAACTTTTTCATCAGACTTGACTTCGATTTTCAACAAATTTTGCGGTCGGCACTTTTCCAAAGGCCTTGAAAATAGCGTTATTAAAACTATTTTACAGAGCTGGCGACATAACAACCAGAGCTGGCGACATAACTATTCTACAGAGCTGGCGACAGAGCTGGCGACAGAGCTGGCGAAAATTACTGCCAATTTGTTGAAATTTTTTGAGTCCTAAAATTGCGTTAGAGTAAAAAAGTTTATTGGCGAAAACAAGACCTTACAAGTAATCAGCTTAGACTCCGATCCAGTCATAACACTACAGATTACATTGTTACAATGTAGAAGATATCAAAATGGATTAAAACAACTTCTACGACATCAAAATTTTTTTCGCGGAGATAAAACAAAACTTTTCAAAACAATCGAGCAACGCATCTTTTTAATTATAATAAGGTTCAAATTTTTGTTTTAGGAGAAAGTTTTAAGCTTTATTGAGTCAAACCTACATCACTGAAATCAGCTTGCAGAAATAAATCAAGTTTTTCAAAACCAAAAAAAAGACAATTGATAGTTTTCCTCATGAATTCTTTCTGGTCCGCTGTTGTTCCTTCGGCATGTAAATGACATCTCGTGTATGCATGAGGAAACTAATGTTCTTCTCTAAGCCAATGCCGCAAGCAGATAGATATAAAAACCAAAAGTACAAACAAAACAATAGATAACAACCACCAATTGGTATTGATAAATGATTCAGAGTGCTTATGTCAAATTAAGCTAACATTGAATGCAAAAAAGATGCGGAGTATTACTTTTGGAGAAAGGCATGATAGGAAAACCAGCAGTTTCTCAATGAACTGTGAACCAGTGGAAAATGTGATTAGCAATTTGTAGTACCTAAGTGTTATCCTTGATCACCAGCTATGGTTCACGGAGCAAAGTTTTTTTCTTCACAAAAAAGTTTGCAGCTATTCTGTAACGCCCGACAAAAATTTTAGGAATATCGGAGATGACTAAAATTTCTTAAACATTTGCGCAGCCAGTATTTCATTATAGTGTCCTTGTATACGGAGATACAAACAAAAGTATTCTACAACATATTGATAACAAAGAAAACAGATTGCTTAACATTATTGTCTTGTAGAGAGGTTTTGATCGCATTTCAAAATTACTCAATCCCACTGAAATCTACTACAGTCCAGAACTACACATCTATGAATTGACGAAAAATTACTGATGAACAAATTGAGAAATGAGCGCAAAACTAAACACTTTCAAGAGTATATTAATGAAAACTATATAGACAAAATTGTCAGAAAATGACCGGCAAATAAATATCCTACCATTCAATTTACTAAACTCAGTGAAATCTAAATGACAGACAGGCTAAGGAAAGTCTTCATCTGCTTTTTAAATTTGGACCGCGCATTCATTACAGATGTTAAACAAATGAATAGTTAACAAGCAGACAAGAATCTCAGTGGTTCTCCAGACAGATAAACCCATTTAAAGTTAACCGAGCCCCATAGTTTGCAAAAAAGCCAATTTTGTTTGTTAACTGCATTTTGACAACGCTTATATAATACTATCATCTCCCCAGAAAAAGGATGAGCTATAAGATTTTTTTATCTTCCCAATGTATGGATCTGAAAACAGTTCATAGGGTTCAATGATGTCTCATCGGAACGCATTTAAATTATTAGATTGTGAATTGGCTTCAATTTCAGTTGGCTTAATGGCAGTCCCAGTCTGGCACATGACCCGAGTGCAGTTCGACTAATGTGTTGGTCATGGAGAGAAGATGACACGCGAATGAACATATTTGAGGATGTAGGATACGAAGAGGAGGCGACGACTGTGTGCATCTCTGTTTGAACTTTAAAAACTTAAAAGAACATTAATAAATTAATTATGAATTAAAAGTTGTTTTTCCTGCTTAAAATACACCCTCTGGAAGTATCTCATTTCGAAAGCATATAGTCTTTCGGAAAAACTTTGTAAATTGCAATCATGCAGTATTATCGATTAAAAAAAATCTATAATATGAATAATAAACTATACAGTTCTTTGACTTATATCGATCAAAAAATGGCTTGAAACCAGGCCGCACCACCAAGAAGCCACCAATAGTAACAAGTATTGAAAAACAGTCGTCTAATATTCTATGCACTTAATACACAACTGCACATAATTTTAGTGCCCCTTTTCATTTCCGATCTGTTATTGAACAGTTTATTGGACTGTTGAACTATTGGGCAGTATTTTGAAAGTTTATCCTATATTCTCATACTCCTATATTCACGAACAATAATAATGATAATTGTGGTTTCTGCGTAATCGCAGCGGAACAGCATTAGGCCTACAGTAGCCTGTTTTCAGCTGCCCTTTTTCTTATTATTCCCCACATTTCAGACTGATCTTTTTATGAGCAGCATTGCTCTTTTTTTGGTGACTATAGCCACTTTTTTTTGCGTCTGAAACTTTCACGTGGTACCATCATTGCAGCCAACATTGGTCAGGCTATGGTCAACCTGAAGCTAGGGTCAAGTAAGAGCTCATTCTCACACAGACAGCTTCACAGAGGCAGGGGATTGAACTCTCAATCATTGGCGTGTGAACCACACACCTTACCTCTCGGCTATCACGCCAAAAATAAGATATGTCTGTCACCTCATAAAAAATTCTTAAGAAACAGGTACTGAATTATTCTAATTAGGGTTCATGACAATTTACCCAATGCCATTTTACTCAATGCCATTTTACCCAATGTCAACTTACCCAATGCTCTTTGATCTTTTCGTTCAATTATGCAATGTTCTGTCGTGATAGTTTCATGTCAAGTCCAATTCATGTGTGCCGGTGTAGTGCACTTCGCGGTAGCAGTTGTAAAAAGTCAGTATTCATCCTACAACCAAGTCTCATTATATAGCCTACTGTTAATAATGGATGGACTAAAAGTATTAATAAATATATAGTATGTCGAACTGCGTCATCAAAAAATGTTACGTCATCAAAAAGTCGACTGTTACGAAGGTATAGAGTGATTACTGTCAGCAAGGTGAATGAATGCTGCCCAGGATGAGGTCGTCGAACGAAGACAGGCATGCATATAGCACATTAAGATATCATGTTATGACACTTTAAGTCTGAAAACTGTACGTTATGTAGGTTTTAAACATCTGATATAGTGAACCAATTTTAATGATATTAGGGAAAAGTCAAGTCAAGAACTGCCACAAATCAATGCCAGTCGATAACTGTATCACGAAAGTTGCAACTTTAGCAACGGCTTATCATAGGTGTAAGTTAACGTTATTAGCCAAAAAATCGGGCCAAATTGTACTTGAAGTTTAATATGCCAGCTCTTTTTTTACCTGTGGAAAATGGTCTCTTATTTCTTGTTGGTTAGAGAGAACTATGGAACACAGTCTGAATGTAACTAAATATTATATAGAAAAAAATGGCATTCTCAATTCCTGTTTGTAATGAAAAAAATGGTATTCTCAATATCAGTTTAGTAACAATTATTTATACCACGTAGCAGTTGTGTTCACATGAGAATATGAACCTTGGTCAAGTCCTTCACTCCCAAAGTTTAATTCTAAAATTTTTGATCATATATATACTATAATAATATTACACAGCGTAAAACATTTCATCCTCTAAAAAAGCACCTACTTAAAATGAGCAACTAGTAATAAGAAATTACAAAAAGGGTATTTGAAGCCAATTCATGGAAAAACAAGCCTTTACAAATTTGAACGAAAAAAACTTCAAGAAAATAATGAACCTTTTAAAATTACAAGTGCAAATGAAAGCAAAAATTTCTTTTAAAAGTGTTCAACAGGCAAGTCTTAATAGACAACGAAACTTGTTTAAAATTAAAAACGAAAAACTAAAATCAATAAAGATTGGTCCTATTTTTCAAAAAAATGTTTTATAAAAACAAATCTGTGTTCATTTGAAATCTGAAAACTTTGTATGTAATGAGCGTTCTTTCAAATTCTGGCGATAGAACAAGGCGGTAAAAAAGGCATAAAACAAAACAATCTGTGACAAAAGAAACAAAATCGCATATTAATCAACCAAAAAGGTTTAGAACATCAAAATCCAACTCATGTTAATTATCAGAAACTTTCAAACAGCTATAAAAACAAAATCTTCAAACAGCTATTAAAATAAATCTAAAATAAAAACAATTTTATATTCAAACATAATATGAACAGTAAATTAAGAAAAGTGCTTGAAAAATTCTTCTATAGTTCAGCAAAAAAACTGAAAAACATCAAAATTAGCGTTGAAACCTTGTTAATTACAAGGAATCTTCAAACAACTAATAAAACAACCCTAAAATTAAAACAGTGTAATAAACAAACATCTTAACTAAAAAAATAAAAAAATATTGAAAAGTGCTTGAAAAGTGTTCAGCTTAATTTTTTCATTTTCTTATGTGAAAAAGAAATCTTTGCTCAATAACAGAAAATGTTTCACACCTTTTAAGCGAGGTCAACTTTTCAACGTGTTTTGTGAATTGCACTCGCACCTTTCGCTCTGCCTCACTGGCGTTGCGCTGCTGATTCGTTTGATTTTCTTTGGGGTATGCCTTTGGCACTCTCTTCATCAGATTGGACAGTAGTTTGCCTTCCACTCTCCGGGTCGGCGGACCAAATTTCACGGCTGCTCTCCTATCAAAGTCAAGGAAAACTACACCGCCCAGTTCGTTTCAGCGTTTTCAAATCTGTCCGGATACTGTGTTTTTGCAGTTAACTTTTGAGAACTGTATTATCCGCTATACTGTAGATTACCGTTGCATTACTTATTGCTCAATAATTTCAAATAACTACCTGTTCAGTTTTGCCGAATAACAAATGACTTTGCTTCAATTAAGCATAAATCCAAAATTTCAAATAACCAATTAGTCTCAAATTAGAGGTTTTTCAATGATATCTCCTTAACCACAAATGCTAAGAACAAAAAAAAATTGTGTTCTTATGCACGTTGGGTAGGTCCACTGTTTGGTGAAAGAATAATGAATATAACCTGAACTATATTGATGGGCCCTGATTTCATATTTTATACCCAATCTTAATACTTGGGCGAAATACAAAGTTTTAGATTTCTTTGTAACCAAGTTCTCAGATTTACCAGTCAAGAAACTGGAATCAGCCTAGGCATCTGGTAAATGAATGAAACAAGAATGAACAGTTTATCTGCTCTGTAACTTTACTTATTAGAACTTCGTTCCGTAATGTGAAATTTGAGAATTTCAAAGTCAATTCTATTTTCAATAAGTCAGAGTAAAGTTAGTCTGTACAATCACAAAAATGATCTACAGAGACAAGACACGATAACAAGTAATTTACCACTCAAGAGAGTTTGCTTCAATACGCACTGTATGTCAATTTAATATAACCAAAAATGCAAATTTCAACTCATTTGGTAGTTTTTCAAGCTCCTTTTATGCTGCTAGTCACGTGGATTCACATGTCAAATTCAACTGTTGATTGGTTGTAGATAATAATGTCGACAGAATGTGAACACTTTTCCATAACGTCACTTTTTCAGTGTAAATTTGATGTCATGGAAAATTTGTTAACCATGTAGAAGTTTTGTCGAATATTCTGTATCAAAAACAGGTTGATTCGCAATTCAATCGCAAAGAATCTGATGCAATACTTTTAAGTCGTAGTATTGTTTTGCTGGTGGTTGAGATAGTGCGAGTTTGAGTTTCACTTCATGTATGACAATTGTGTACTAATAATAGTTGCTAAATATAAATGTTGAACAAAGTGAAAAAATCCAAATGGCTTCGATAGAATGTAGCATTAAATTTTGCTTGTCATGCTATTCTAGCTTTGAGGGTTGAAATGGCCTTGAAGCGCTATTCAATTTGGTAGTTGAGTTATTGAGCTCAGCCGCCACATCGCAGGCCCTGTTTTCCATCGCGAAAACATCTTTCACAGGTAGTACTGGGGCGAGCTTCACTACTGGTCTCTTGTACACTCCGTCGTTCGTTCGAACTATCGCTCTTCGAATCACATCGTCAGACCCATCGATGGTCTCCGTAACTTGACCCAGATTGTAATATCCACGCTTATCGCTGTCTTCGATCAACCAAACGAGATCGCCTTCTTTAAGGGTTTCGTTCGCCGTAGATCGCCATATATGCCGGTTATTCAGAGTTGGCAGATATTCCTTACGAAATCTGTCCCATATGAGATTTGCATATGCTTGAGTTTGTCTTTTTTTAGAAGGTCGACAAATTCTTCTGCGCACGGTAGATAAGGTAAGCAAACGTTCCTGTTGCCAAGCAAGAAGTGATTGGGGGTCAATGCATCTAAGTCGTTAACATCTGAGCTGACTGGAGTCTTGCGTTCAATGTCTGCTCTACAAAACACATCGTTGTTGAAAGAACGTCCTCGGTCACTGATCTGCTCACTAACACTGCATACATTGCTTTCTTGCAACATCTGACCAACCACTCCCATACTCCTCCAAAGTGTTGTGCTGCGGGGGTTGACCTTCCAACGGATTCCTCGTTGAATCAGATGTTCTTCGATCCCTTCTTTGATCCATGCCGCAACGTACTCTGCGAATTCTCTTTCAGCTCCAACCAAGTTTGTCCCATTGTCGCTGATAATTGTATTCAGTTTGCCTCTTCGAGCAATAAATCTCATTATGGCATTGAGACAACTATCTGTGTCCAACTTGGGTACCACTTCTATGTGCATCGCTCTCATAGTTAGACAAGTAAAGAGACAACACCATCGCTGTTCGTTTCTGCGCCGAATCTTCACAATGAAAGGGCCAAAGTAGTCAACTCCAACATTTGTAAAGGCTGTTGAAGCATCTAACCGCTGAATCGTTCCCACTGAATAACAGCTTTCTTTTCTTCAGCCTGTATCATGAAGACTGATGAGGGTATATTCTCTTCATCTGATGCAAAGATTAGGTTCACTTGCCCTGGCCACTCGCATTCTGTTCATTTCAACCAGGCCGGCCCAGTGAGCCACTCACTTCTCTTGAGTTCTGCAATTTTGATTGCTCTCGTGCCAATGTAAGCTGGGTTGTTGATACCGCTCAAATGTTTCCACTGTGAAACATCGGTGGTATCCAGTATCTCAGCCACTCGATTGGCCATAAACACCTGTAGCTTACAATGGGAAATGTGTATCCACTGCAATACCGTAGTTGAGTCTGACCAAAAACTGCAACTATTTATCTTCATTTCGTGTTCCTTGACTATCTGTTCTTTCAACCTCACTGCAATGACTGCCGCTTGCAATTCCAATCAGGGTATTGAAAGATGGCCCATCGGTGCCACTCTGCAATTTCCAATGACAAATGCTAAGTCAGCTGAGTATTCCTTTGGTTGTGAACGTAGATAGGCCACTGCACACATCGTGTCTTCAGATGCGTCAGCAAACACATGAAATTCGGTTTTATCCCTCTCTCTGTTGAAGTACCTTCTATCGATGCTTGTTTCAGTCACTATTGCAAGTTGTTTTTTCCATTTCAGGAATTCTGCTTCGTCACCAGGCTCCATTTCGTTGTCCCAATGTTGCCCATTCTTGGTCCAGGTACCTTTCAGAAGTCGTCTCATGTGAACACTGAACGGAGCAAACAATCCGATCGGGTGGAATACTGAAGATACCGAAGACAAAATCTTCCTCTGGGTTATAGGTGCTTCAACTTCCTTGTTTGTATCTTTGCATACTTGAAGACTGTCATCAATAATGGTTCATTGTAGTCCTAGCACTGAGGTTCCCTCCGTATTGGGTTCCACTTCGACTTTTTCATGTTGCTGATTGATTTCAAGTCTTCTGGGATTGCTTCGGTAACTGCATTTTTAATGGTTATCCACTTCTTCAGTTCAAATTCATGTCTTGAGAGAAGAGGTTGTAGTTGATTAAAGACTTCAATTGCTTCTTCCGGGGTTTTTACTCATTTGATGAAATCGTCCATGTAAAGGTTGTTTTGTATTTCCTTTGTTGCATTTGGACACTCTCTTTCGTTGTCCAGTCTCACTCGCTTGAGAGCATAGATTACACAAGTTGGAGAACTTTTAGCTCCAAATACATGACGCTGTTTTTCGTATATCTGAACAGGTTCATTAGTCCTTGGGGGCCGTAAGAACCTCAAGCAACTTCTAACCTTTTCGGGAACTTGAACTTGTAGAAACATCGATTCAATGTCAGCTGTTGGGGCTATTGGTCCTTCACGGAATCTGAATATTGTTCCAATCAACCCATGTAGCAGAACAAGTCCTGCTAGTAGTTTATCATTTAGGCATACTTCTTTGTACTTTGATGCAGCATTGCAAACACGTCTTACTTTGCCAGGCTTGTTCGGGTTTAGCACTGGATGGTGTGGCAAATACCATTCCTTCCCGAGGGTGCCTTTCACTTCAGACTCGTCAATTATTTTTACGAATCCTTTTTCTACATCTGTATCTATTGACTGTTGATACAAGCTCTTCAGGTTTGGGCCCCTTTGGAACCTTCGCTCCAGTGAGTAAAGCTGACCCAAGGCTGAGCTGTAGTTGTTCGGTAGGTTTGGCTCTGGTTCGCCCCACAGCATTCCCACTTCGTACCGCACGCCTGTGAACTTTGTCGTACACTCTAGCATCCTTTGTGCCTGCAGTTGCTTCTTTGACTGACTGACGACGTTGATTTTGGAAGCATAAGTTTCTATGTCCACCAGGTTTGGATATTCTTAGCCATTTTCATATCTTCAGTGAAGGCGAAATGACAAACATTTTGTCTTCTTTTGCCCGTCATGGGTCCACTGACTACCCATCCTTGCTCTGTTAGAACGGCGAAAAGTTCATTTTGTGTTCCTATCTTGTAGCCCAATGGGCGTTGTAGCTCATAAGCATCTTGACCAAGGATGATGCCAACTTCCATCAAGTTGAAGCTTTTGTTGGGTAGAACACTCAAGTGATTGAAGCTTTGCTTCAGCTTGTTGTAGTTGTTGTTGGTGTTTCCCAACAGTTTGTGTGCAAACGCTTCGATTGAATGCACCTTTGAATGTAGTCCCTTTATTTTGAGAGGAACCTTTTCTGTCTTCAGATCCTTCGTTCCATGTATGCCAGCTATGTTGAGCGTCATATCGGTGCCTTGGGCTCGTAACTTCTCTTGCACACTTTCATCGGTGAATGAAACCGTTGATCCACTATCGAGAAGAGCATATGTGTTCAGCCTGTTGCCACCGCTCTGTATTGAGACAGGAACTATCTGAAGAAAGCTAGTAACTTCGTTACTCTGGTT
Source organism: Convolutriloba macropyga (assembly GCF_964194025.1). Lineage (NCBI taxonomy): Eukaryota > Metazoa > Xenacoelomorpha > Acoela > Convolutidae > Convolutriloba > Convolutriloba macropyga. The sequence goes on from NC_134478.1 coordinate 46,472,929, forward strand.
GATTGTTGCTGCGCTTACATTGACTGCGTGACTGCCCTCGTCCATTTGGTTTTCTGAGTGTAGCAATCCGTTGTGCTTCTTGATGCATCCGTTGATGCCCCTAGCATTGACTTTGCCCAGACATCCGTAACAGAAGCGTTGCTTTTTCACTGCTGCGTACCGATCATTCACACTCATGTTCCTGAATAATGGACAGTTCCATATTTTATGAGTGCAATGAGCTAGCGGACAGTGATCACTTAGCGTTTGCTTCGTTTCTTTCACGCTCGAACTTGCACTGAAGTTCGATGTTTTCGAGAACCGTTTGTCTCTATTTGTGCTTTTTCGGTCTTCTTCTCTTCGCTCTCCCTTGAAAGCTGAAAAACCTTCGTGCAAGAATGCTATCCTAGATAGCCACTTTTCAAACATAATCGAATCAGGGCAATCTTCATCTCTATCATCGACATAGAACCACCACTTCTCTTTGAGAAATTGAGGTAGTTTTTCTACTGCCGTATAGTGCCGAGCTTGTACCAATCTCCATGTGATCTTTGAGCACATTCACAAAGTTCGAAACAATAACTGAGAAACTGATCAGAACTGTTGAGTCGTGAGGATTCACCTGACTTGCTTTGCGAAGACTCTCCAGTTGCGCATCAGTGATCACATGAGGCCTTCCAAATTTCCTCTCCAGAATGCTCCATGCAGCACCATAGAACTGTCCAGAATAGCCCATTCCAGAGATTGCTGACCTTGCCTTGCCTGTCATTAGAGTGTTGAGATGGCTCATCTTCTGTGAGTCTGGTATTGGTTGTTGATCCACTGTAGCAATGAACATACTAGCCCACTCGAGGGGGTTCCCATCGAATTTGTTCAACTTGAGCTTTGGTAGGCTACTGCTACGTGCGTACCCACTGTTGTATCGTAGCAGACCAGCTCTTGGTGAAATGACCCGGTCTTCAACACTTGCTGATCGGTCTCGCGAACTGCGATATCGCGAGAAGTGACTAGACCTGTTCACTAGGGGGTTGCTTCGGAGCGAGCTTTTGATCGTTCTGGTGTTAGGAGGTTGTCGACCCTGCTGGCCCAGTCTGAGACATCTCTCTTTTTAGGGCTCCAGTTGAAGGGTGATTTGTTTCGAGCGCCAGTTGATTGGGAACCAGTATCATTGTCCTCTAATGCTGTTCTCTTCACTTTGCGCTCTAGCTCGCGCTCTTCCTCCAGTAGTTGATGCTTGGTTTCCAGTTCCTTCATTTGCTTTTCCAGCTCTAGCTTTCTCCGCTCGAACCGTGCTTGTTCCAGTCTCATCTTGGTTTCAAACTCGATATCGAATTTCTTCATCCTTTCCTCTCGCCTTTGCTTTCCTGAAGATTTTTCCGAAACATTCTCCGTCTCTTGGCCACTTGCTGTTGCTCCACTTTGCACTGTTTGAGCAACTGGGTTTTTCGTTGGGTAGTTATCATTGCTCTCGCTGTTGTTCACTGCCTGAATTTTGTTGCTTTGCTCTGCATTGCTTTGCTTGTCGTACCTTTGAGCTGTTAATTGAAGCTCCTCTCTGCTGGTTGTGCTTGGACTAACTGGTTACTGTTTGTTCCTTTTAAGCGAGGTCAACTCTTCAACGTGTTTTGTGAATTGCACTCGCACCTTTCGCTCTGCCTCACTGGCGTTGCGCTGCTGATTCGTTTGATTTTCTTTGGGGTATGCCTTTGGCACTTTCTTCATCAGATTGGACAGTAGTTTGCCTTCCACTCTCCGGGTCGGCGGACCAAATTTCACGGCTGCTCTCCTATCAAAGTCAAGGAAAACTTTACACCACCCAGTTCGTTTCAGCGTTTTCAAATCTGTCCGGATATTGTGTTTTTGCAGTTAACTTTTGAGAACTGTATTATCCGCTATACTGTAGATTACCGTTGCATTACTTATTGCTCAATAATTTCAAATAACTACTTGTTCAGCTTTGCCGAATAACAAATGTCTTTGCTTCAATTAAGCAAAAATCCAAAATTTCAAATAACCAATTAGTCTCAAATTAGAGGTTTTTCAATGATATCTCCTTAACCACAAATGCTAAGAACAAAATAAATTGTTTTCTTATGCACGCTGGGTAGGTCCACTGTTTGGTGAAAGAATAATGAATATAACCTGAACTATATTGATGGGCCCTGATTTTATATTTTATACCCAATCTTAATACTTGGGCGAAATACAAAGTTTTAGATTTCTTTGTAACCAAGTTCTCAGATTTACCAATCAAGAAGCTGGAATCAGCCTAGGCATCTGGTAAATGAATGAAACAAGAACGAACAGTTTATCTGCTCTGTAACTCTACTTATTAACTTCGTTCCGCAATGTGAAAATTTGAGAATTTCAAAGTCAATTCTATTTTCAATAAGTCAGAGTAAAGTTAGTCTGTACAATCACAAAAATGATCAACAGAGACAAGACACGATAACAAGTAATTTACCACTCAAGAGAGTTTGCTTCAATAAGCACTGTATGTCAATTTAATATAACCAAAATTGCAAATTTCAACTCACTTGGTAGTTTTTCAAGCTCCTTTTATGCTGCTAGTCACGTGGATTTACATGTCAAATTCAACTGTTGATTGGTTGTAGATAATAACGTCGACAGAATGTGAACACTCTTCCATAACGTCACTTTTTCAGTATAAATTTGATGTCATGGAAAATTTGTTAACCATGTAGAAGTTTTGTCGAATATTCTGTATCAAAAACAGGTTGATTCGCAATCCAATCGCAAAGAATCTGATGCAATACTGTTAAGTCGTAGTATTGTTTTGCTGGTGGTTGAGGTAGTGCGAGTTTGAGTTTCACTTCATGTATGACAATTGTGTACTAATAATAGTTGCTAAATATAAATGTTGAACAAAGTGAACAAATCCAAATGGCTTCGATAGAATGTAGCATTAAATTTTGCTTGTCATGCTATTCTAGCTTTGAGGCTTGAAATGGCGTTGAAGCGCTATTCAATTTGGTAATTGAGTTAGTGAACTCAGCCGCCACATTATACCACACTCAAGTGATTTTGCACCGCTTGTATCTCTGCATACTTGAAGACTGTCATCAATAATGGTTCATTGTAGTCCTAGCACTGAGGTTCCCTCCGTATTGGGTTCCACTCCGACTTTTTCATGTTGCTGATTGATTTCAAGTCTTCTGGGATTGATTCGGTAACTGCATTTTTAATGGTTATCCACTTCAGTTCAAATTCATGTCTTGAGAGAAGAGGTTGTAGTTGATTGAAGACTTCAATTGCTTCTTCCGGGGTTTCTACTCATTTGATGAAATCGTCCATGTAAAGGTTGTTTTGTATTGCCTTTGTTGCAATTGGACACTCTCTTTCGTTGTCCAGTCCCACTCGCTTGAGAGCATAGATTACACAATTTGGAGAACTTTTAGCTCCAAATACATGACGCTGATTTTCGTATATCTGAACAGGTTCATTAGTTCTTGGGGGCCATAAGAACCTCAAGCAACTTTTAACCTTTTCGGGAACTTGCACTTGTAGAAACATCGATTCAATGTCAGCTGTTGGGGCTATTGGTCCTTCACGGAATCTGAATATTGTTCCAATCAACCCATGTAGCAGAACAAGTCCTGCTAGTAGTTTATCATTTAGGCATACTTCTTTGTACTTTAATGCAGCATTGCAAACACGTCTTACTTTGCCAGGCTTGTTCGGGTTTAGCACTGGATGGTGTGGTAAATACCATTCCTTCCCGAGGGTGCCTTTCACTTCAGACTCGTCCATTATTTTTACGAATCCTTTTTCTACATCTGTATCTACTGACTGTTGATACAAGCTCTTCAGGTTTGGGCCCCTTTGGAATCTTTGCTCCAGTGAGTAAAGCTGACCCAAGGCTGAGCTGTAGTTGTTCGGTAGGTTTGGCTCTGATTCACCCCACAGCATTGCCACTTCGTGCCGCACGCCTGTGAACTTTGTCGTACACTCTAGCATCCTTTGTGCCTGCAGTTGCTTCTTTGACTGACTGACGACGTTGATTTTGGAAGCATAAGTTTCTATGTCCACCAGGTTTGGATATTCTTAGCCATTTTCATATCTTCAGTGAAGGCGAAATGACAAACATTTTGTCTTCTTTTGCCCGTCATGGGTCCACAGACTACGCATCCTAGCTCTGTTAGAACGGCGAAAAGTTCACTTCGTGTTCCTATCTTGTAGCCCAATGAGCGTTGTAGCTCATAAGCATCTTGACCAAGGAAGATGCCAACTTCCATCAAGTTGAAGCTTTTGTTGGGTAGAAAACTCAAGTGATTGAAGCTTTGCTTCAGCTTGTTGTAGTTGTTGTTGGTGTTTCCCAAGAGTTTGTGTGCAAACGCTTCGATTGAATGCACCTTTGAATGTGGTCCCTTTATTTTGAGAGGAACCTTTTCTGTCTTCAGATCCTTCGTTCCGTGTATGCCAGCTATGTTGAGCGTCCTATCGGTGCCTCGGGCTCGTAACTTCTCTTGCACACTTTCATCGGTGAATGAAACCGTTGATCCACTATCGAGAAAAGCATATGTGTTCAGCCTGTTGCCACCGCTCTGTATTGAGACAGGAACTATCTGAAGAAAGCTAGTAACTTCGTTACTCTGGTTGATTGTTGCTGCGCTTACATTGACTGCGTGACTGCCCTCGTCCATTTGGTTTTCTGAGTGTAGCAATCCGTTGTGCTTCTTGATGCATCCGTTGATGCCCCTAGCATTGACTTTGCCCAGACATCCGTAACAGAAGCGTTGCTTTTTCACTGCTGCGTACCGATCATTCACACTCATGTTCCTGAATAATGGACAGTTCCATATTTTATGAGTGCAATGAGCTAGCGGACAGTGATCACTTAGCGTTTGCTTCGTTTCTTTCACGCTCGAACTTGCACTGAAGTTCGATGTTTTCGAGAACCGTTTGTCTCTATTTGTGCTTTTTCGGTCTTCTTCTCTTCGCTCTCCCTTGAAAGCTGAAAAACCTTCGTGCAAGAATGCTATCCTAGATAGCCACTTTTCAAACATAATCGAATCAGGGCAATCTTCATCTCTATCATCGACATAGAACCACCACTTCTCTTTGAGAAATTGAGGTAGTTTTTCTACTGCCGTATAGTGCCGAGCTTGTACCAATCTCCATGTGATCTTTGAGCACATTCACAAAGTTCGAAACAATAACTGAGAAACTGATCAGAACTGTTGAGTCATGAGGATTCACCTGACTTGCTTTGCGAAGACTCTCCAGTTGTGCATCAATGATCACATGAGGCCTTCCAAATTTCCTCTCCAGAATACTCCATGCAGCACCATAGAACTGTCCAGAATAGCCCATTCCAGAGATTGCTGACCTTGCCTTGCCTGTCATTAGAGTATTGAGATGGCTCATCTTCTGTGAGTCTGGTATTGGTTGTTGATCCACTGTAGCAATGAACATACTAGCCCACTCGAGGGGGTTCCCATCGAATTTGTTCAACTTGAGCTTTGGCAGGCTACTGCTACCTGCGTACCCACTGTTGTATCGTAGCAGACCAGCTCTTGTTGAAATGTCCCGGTCTTCAACACTTGCGGATCGGTCTCGCGAACTGCGATATCGCGAGGAGTGACTAGACCTGTTCTTTAAGGGGTTGTTTCGAAGCGAGCTGTTGATTGTTCTGGTGTTAGGAGGTTGTCGACCCTGCTGGCCCATTCTGAGACATCTCTCTTTTTAGGGCTCCAGTTGAAGGGTGATTTGTTTCGAGCGCCAGTTGATTGGGAACCAGTATCATTGTTCTCTAATGCTGTTCTCTTCACTTTGCGCTCTAGCTTGCGCTCTTCCTCCAGTAGTTGATGCTTGATTTCCAGTTCCTTGATTTGCTTTTCCAGCTCTAGCTTCCTCTGCTCGAATGGTGCTTGTTCCAGTCTCATCTTGGTTTCAAACTCGATATCGAATTTCTTCATCCTTTCCTCTCGCCTTTGCTTTCCTGAAGATGTTTCCGAAACATTCTCCGTCTCTTGGCCACTTGCTGTTGCTCCAATTTGCACTGTTTGAGCAACTGGGTTTTTCGTTGGGTAGTTATCATTGCTCTCGCTGTCGTTCGCTGCCTGAATTGTGTTGCTTTGCTCTGCATTCATTGCTGGTTGCGTGCCTTTGCTTATATATGCAAGCCAAGGATAGTCCAAACTGGCTTTGCACTTTCTTGCTTCCTTCAGATGTTCGTCAACAAAATTAGCTGGATAGGGCACAAGCTTGTTTCGACGCTGCAGTTGCTTGGGTATTTCATCCGTTAGAATGTGAAAAGTCTGTTGGTAGAGGACCTTTAGTTTGTTGGGTCGATCTGAATCTTCAATTATTTTCTAGCCAATTCTTGTTTTAGTGTTAACTTCTTCCACTCAATCTTGAATTTTCTTGTCGTACCTTTGAGCTGTTAATTGAAGCTCCTCTCTGCTGGTTGTGCTTGGACTAACTGGTTACTGTTTGTTCCTTTTAAGCGAGGTCAACTTTTCAACGTGTTTTGTGAATTGCACTCGCACCTTTCGCTCTGCCTCACTGGCGTTGCGCTGCTGATTCGTTTGATTTTCTTTGGGGTATGCCTTTGGCACTCTCTTCATCAGATTGGACAGTAGTTTGCCTTCCACTCTCCGGGTCGGCGGACCAAAATTCACGGCTGCTCTCCTATCAAAGTCATGGAAAACTACACCGCCCAGTTCGTTTCAGCGTTTTCAAATCTGTCCGGATATTGTGTTTTTGCAGTTAACTTTTGAGAACTGTATTATCCGCTATACTGTAGATTACCGTTGCATTACTTATTGCTCAATAATTTCAAATAACTACTTGTTCAGTTTTGCCGAATAACAAATGACTTTGCTTCAATTAAGCAAAAATCCAAAATTTCAAATAACCAATTAGTCTCAAATTAGAGGTTTTTCAATGATATCTCCCTAACCACAAATGCTAAGAACAAAAAAAATTGTGTTCTTATGCACGCTGGGTAGGTCTACTGTTTGGTGAAAGAATAATGAATATAACCTGAACTATATTGATGGGCCCTGATTTTATATTTTATACCCAATCTTAATACATGGGCGAAATACGAAGTTTTAGTTTTCTTTGTGAGCAAGTTCTCAGATTTACCAATTAAGAAACTGGAATCAGCCTAGGCATCTTATTAACTTCGTTCCGCAATGTGAAAATTTGAGAATTTCAAAGTCAATTCTATTTTCAATAAGTCAGAGTAAAGTTAGTCTGTACAATCACAAATATGATCTACAGAGACAAGACACGATATCAAGTAATTTACCACTCAAGAGAGTTTGCTTCAATACGCACTGTATGTCAATTTAAAATAACCAAAGTTGCAAATTTCAACTAAATTTTGGTAGTTTTTCAAGCTCATTTTATGCTGCTCGTCACGTGGATTTACATGTCAAATTCAACTGTTGATTGGTTGTAGATAATAATGTCGACAGAAAGTGAACACTTTTCCATAACGTCACTTTTTCAGTGTAAATTTGATGTAATGGAAAATTTGTTAACCATGTAGAAGTGTTGTCGAATATTCTGTATCAAAAACAGGTTGATTCGCAATCCAATCGCAAAGAATCTGATGCAATACTGTTAAGTCGTAGTATTGTTTTGCTGGTGGTTGAGGTAGTTCGAATTTGAGTTTCACTTCATGTATGACAAATGTGTACTAATAATAGTTGCGAAATATAAATGTTGAACAAAGTGAACAGATCCAAATGGCTTCGATAGAATGTAGCATTAAATTTTGCTTGTCATGCTATTCTAGCTTTGAGGCTTGAAATGGCGTTGAAGCGCTATTCAATTTGGTAATTGAGTTAGTGAGCTCAGCCGCCACATTATACCACACTCAAGTGATTTTGCACCGCAACATCTAAGAAATTGGTAATCAGATGTTGAAATGGGAAAAAATCACAAAAGTTTGCAGAAAAGTAGATGCGTTTACGGTCAGTGAAAATGACGTTTACGGCTCCAGTATTGAAAACCATAGACTCCAGTTAAAATTGTAAAACTCAAACGACGCATTTCGATAATTAACTTTATGTTAAAATTGTCAAAACGAAACTGGCAGTTAACTCTGTTTAAAATCGTAATAAAATCAATCAGCGTTAGTTATCAGTACAATAATGTCAATTTCAGACAAGAAAAACCCTAACTAATTGGAACAATCCAACTCATCGGAAGTACGACTTATAGAGGAGTCGGGGCCCTCTAATAATCCACAATCTACCACACAGTCTACCCCAGCCAAAGATGTCACCAGTTCGGCGAACAACCTGTCTTCGAAAAAAAATCAATAGTGACAGTCGCTCTTTCTGAGATTTTTCAAAAAGACCCAACTAGCGAGCCTCACGTCCAATTCGCTGTGTCAAAGGAAAACAGGGCTTGCATTATCACGCACAATGAGGGCTATTGTATAAATGTTGCTATTTAATTTTCTTTTTCAAATACGCAAAACTTGATTAAGAGAATCTTGGTTCATAAACGATCATTGTTAATATTACGAATTCAACTCGAATCACCAATGCAATCACACTCGCTTCCTTCTTAAAAAAATTGTATGAGGAAAAACTTCCTGTTCCGGACATTCACATTTCATCCGCCACTGCGAGTTGTGTTACAACTCGTATGATAAAGCATTAAAGTAGGAGCTCCCCGCTCATTGGGCGAGTCAAAAAGTTTTTCAGTATAGATTGTCCCCACTCATTGATGACATAGTTCACAGGGTCAACTCCCCTCTTAATTTCTCAAACAATGATTCAAAGATTTGCTCCCGTTCCATATGTGTCATAATATCGCATCCCTTGCAAGGAGCATGATTGCAGACCGCCAAATTGCCGTAACAGAGACTGATTGAGAAAACATACGGAAGGCTACCAACAACCTCGCAGGCTGCAAACTTCTGTTATCAGCCAGAGTATCGATTCGTTTGAAGCTCTTACGCACTGTCTCTGAAAATCCTCTAAACGTTCCCAAAGTCAGAGGAATGAATTGAATTCCGATTTCACTACATTTCTGGGCGTACTTTTTGTACATCCTGTCTTCAGAAGTTGACAGTGCAAAACCACTCTTCTCCGACGCATTTATAATGAGATTTGACTGCAAGGGAGAAGTGATGGTTACGTCTAAAGCTGCTGGTTGACCGGAATTCTGAGGTATTGTCGGGTAGTAAACTTTTCTGTTCACAGATCGGAGACAAAAGAGCTGCCGAGGACGCTGATATCGTTTTATCTGTCATACAATTTTGACGATAGATCACATCAAACCGATCATTGCATGACACGGCATTGTCGCCCATTACATCTAGAGTCCCAGATGTACAAAAAGGACATTTTCTCTCGTTCTGGTACATTTTTACACTTAGTCGGTATTTTAAAGCAGTATGGAACTAATTAGAAGATAGGTGAAGTCCCTGAGCTGGAGGCAACAGACTGCGGTAGTGAAAGAGATTGAAAACAAGTTTTTTTCTCTAATTGAGCTTTGTTTTCCCAACAGGTTGTCAATAGCTAAGTTATCAAGTTCGTTCTGAATTTTTCTTTAAGAAGGATATATCGCTGCAATTTCGCTCAAATTTTCAATAGTTTTATATGAGATGTCTTCAGTTGGATTATGGCCTGTTATTATTTGTCAAGAACAGAAGATTGAAAAACAAAGCCAAAATATGCAGCCTGAACTTGATCTGCTGATAGTCTTATTCCTACACCGATTTTTTTTATTGGAAGACATGCTTGGTTCCAAGAGGTTTCTGACATCAACACTCCAAGAATACCTTCAACGGTTGCACGCTGAACCGAATCAAACTGTCGTAGGATTTTAGTTGATTCGTCCGAAGGAGATTTGCATCGCAAAGAGTAGACCATATTGGGAGCACAAAGGCAAAGACGTAAAATAACAAGAGTACATTGAGGATGCTAAATTGTCTAGAATTTCCTCTAATTTTTTAACGCGTTTGAGTAAGCAAGTGGAAACAAAAACAAAAACATCAGATCCTGTAGCAGCTCATAAAATTTCAATTCCATCCACACAGTTCCTCTTGACCAAACAGTCAACTTTCCTCATGCTTTTGACGGACCAAAGTTCGCACTTCTCCCTCCTGGGTTCTAAACTGACTTTTTCTCCTGATTCTATGAGAAATTCTAACGCTTTACAAAGTTCGATCTCGGTTGCTGCAATAATTCCGTCATCGAGATACCGGCATCGCAATGTTGCGATGCGTTTGGTAATTTGCTTTCAATTTGGTTAATAAATAGCCGGATGGCCAGAGAAAACAAAAGTGTACCCAGTGGATCACCTTGTTGCACTCCTGATTGACTGTCAACAGTTGAGCTATTGAAGAACAAATCAACATGTTTCGAGTAGCAAAGGGATGCAAATGAAATTATACTAGGCATCAAAAGTTTTGTTGTGCCGAGGAGATGACTGCGCTTCACCAAATTAAATGCCCTTTATTGAAGTATTCCCCCACTCTTTGTTCTCTTCATTCAATTGAAGGTCATTTTTGTAGCATGCACTATGCTCTCGACACCTCCCCTGACAGCAACTCCCAACTGCTTTGCTCCAAACAACTCAACCGCCTCGATGGCTGCCTCTTTTGCAATGCACCTGGCAACAAGACGCCGAATAACTTCACCCTCAGCAATAGGTCTAATAACGATTTTCTTTTTAATCAATGCTGTTAATGTAGCGCTACAAAAAGCTGGAGCCAGGAAACTTGGGAGCTCACCGTTGTTGGACAAGTTCACTAATTTGGTTAGGGAACTCATTGCTCGCTTGGATTGATCTGAAATTGAACAATTGATTGCGTGGAGAAGATGCTCTCGGTACATTTTGGAAGGCCCAGCTGCTGTGAAATTCAAAAAAGACTGAAGCTGCAAACGTACCTTTGCTTCATTGAATTGAAAAGCTTCGCAGCTATGGTCTTCCATCGGCTCAGGAATTTCGTTCTTCCCTGGATGCAGTTTTTCGAGCTCAATGAGGTTTTTTCTGTTGTCGGTGCTATGCCCTCCGATTATAACGTTTTCGATAACAAACTGTCCTGCCCACGACCAAAAGGTGTTCTCGCTCGGGAGGCAAGAGCTTCCATTGTGCTGTTGCCTTTATTTTTTGCTTGCTTCATTGAAGTCAGCTCGTACCAAAGGTCAGTATACTCAACCAATCTCCATAGCTCAAATCTATTCATCATTGAGTTTTCCTCCTGCTGCTTATGTTTTTTGCCCCCTCTGTTGGAAGCACGCAAACGAAATTTGCTAAATGCAAAAAATTTCTTAAAACTTCTTCCAGTTATCAACACAGTCAGGATTTTAGATGCAGTCCTCTATAATTGACGTAATCCCGGACAATCGCACACGAAAATTTACTGAGATATTGCGGATCGTTGGAATATTTTGACTGCAAATAGTTTTCAAATCTGGTAACTCGCTTGGATTGCCACTAAGGCCTGGCAAACGGCTTCCCAGTGTTGCAGATTGAGCCAATTCGTCTATGCAGGCAGATAGATCTTTCAGTATTTTTTTCACTGTTGACAAAAGTTCAGTTAATTGTGAATACGCCCAAATTGATTTCGAGCACACCCATTCATCGTAGTTTGAACCCCACTGCAAGTACTTCACCTTGGACCTGTTCAAGTCGCGCCCCAAGGTGGAGACTTTGTATAGGTGATCTTTTCTGTCGGGATAAACCAGGATAGTTCCAACTGGAATCAAAAAACGAATTACGTCATCGTTAATTGTCAGATCACTTATCTGCTGTGCTAAAACAATTGAAGAGTCTGACATAACGTTCCTTCCTGAACTGGTAGTGGTTTTTTCCTGTAAGTAATTTTTGACGGGAGATATAGAAACTGGCTCTTTTTCACTGATATTCAAAGAACAATGAGTAAGGGGTGATGAATTATTTGTTATATCGTAATTTGCTACAGATTGAATCAGATCTTTAGCTTTTAGGCTGTTTTTAATGGTCCAAACGCGATAACGATTCAACAAGCAAACCGCTCTATGATTCGTATGTTTCGATGATCTGAAATGCGAAAGGGAGGAGAAGAGGGGGGAGGGGCTGATGGTGGGCAGTGGAGTTTGGATCCAACTGGTTTTGACGACCTTCCTCGGCCTCAACTCGATAATCTGGATAATCTCCTTTCACTTTTCCGAAGACAGAAAAGGAAGGGGTTTTAAGATTGATCCTAGAGTTGCAGAATGCTGTTTAAATAGAATGCTATTTAATCGTCGGTTTAGGCCCCATCTGTGTGTTTGTGTGTGTGTGTGTGTGTGTGTGTGTGTGTGTGTGTGTGTGTGTGTGTGTGTGTGTGTGTGTGTGTGTTTGGATGACAGCATAGCCATTCCGAACTCTCTGAAAAAGGGCATAGGTTGAGGCTATCCACATCACACATCCTGGCAGTTGGGTCATGATTGACATGATGCTGCAGGTGTGTTGACAGTCGCTCTTTTCGGGCCAATCTAAAACACAGCTAACGGAAGAAAACATACATCTAACGGCCATACATCTATAATCCAACGGAAGAAATTGAAACAGTGACGCAATGACTTCACTAGTTTTCGATGAACCAATATGGACCAGAAAAAATGAAACTAAAATGGATACTAGGTACTATAGTACCTAGTGTCTTATCCGCATCTTTTACAGCGTATTCGGGCAAAATCATCGACCCAGGTTAGTCGTAACTACCAAATACGGTCAAATTTTGCATCCTGATGCAGATGAGAGTCCTGGCTGGTTGGCTCAATGTACGGATCTGTTTACTCCATCGGCATTGAATTCTTTTTACGCTAGCATGCATTAACAAATTAAACCACTTTTTTGCACTATAAATGTTGGTGTTAGAGCCCGGAAAATGCTGGTACCAGCAATTATAATTATTAAGATGTTCCATTATAAGTTGGAAAAAAACCAAAACTTCCATCAGGGTGTGAGTAGGGTTTAGAGAGCCCTGGTTGTTTCATATCCCGTACGTTTTCTCAGCAGCTTTTCCCAGTTGAACATCTTTTCCGACGCCGAAAATCGATTTAAATCTTGATAGAAAACATCGGTGTTCGTTCACGTTGAGTAAAAACTTGAAAAAAGAATAGGGCAGAAAATATATCCAATTTCAATTGCTATTTATTCTTAATGACATCCATAAAGCAAAAATAATAAAATTGATAGAAGCAGCATGATACGCAAAATAAATTTACAAAAATAATTATTCTCAAATCAACAATCAAGGCCCGACAGAACATATTTCTAAATTTATAAATATCAATTTGATGTTGTAATTTCAACAGATCTTTGAGGTAAGCACTAACAAAATCCATCTCAACGCTTTGCTTTCTGAAACCCCATTTATACCTGATCTTTGTATCCTTTTTAACACTTTTTTTGACACTTTTTTAAACCTTTTTATTATACCCTTTATTTATACCATGTTTGAAAAAAAAATTACGTCGAAAACTCGGAAGTCTATGAAAAATATTTTGACACTATATGCCAACACAAAATTTAAAACAAGCTACTTACTTCGAGAGACAATTTAAAATTCTTTTCCGTTTCTAGTTTAGGCCAATATTTTCTAAGTTCAGGTGAATCGGATTGTAGAATATCAAACTTTCGGTCAGTGTCCCGCTTTATCATTTAACCCCGATTTATTCAACCATCGGGGTGAAAAGAAGTAGAACCCTTTCGGCCAATCAGAAAGGAGTTAGAAAAATATTTGCCAAGCGACTTACACAATTAGAGGGGACAGCACACCAAAATTATTTTCTCTAGTTGAATCATTATCATCAGAAGTATTAATTAATCGAACTATCCGCTTGAGTTCGAATTAAAAATAGTACTGATGATCGTTATTATCAGCTTATAAGTTAACCACGGCACAAAAAATGGTTTTCGTTTTCAACTGCCTTTCTTTCAAAAAATTTCTGTCGGGGCTTCATCTCGACAATTTAAACATGCATCCATTGATTTTCATCAGCTAAAATTCATCATTAAATTGAAACATGATAACAATTTTGACAGTCAGCTTAAATTCAAACTCTCTGACGTCATTGTTGTTCATTCCTCATCAGTTGAGAAGGGTGCGTGCGCAATTGTCTCGGAGGGCGAAAAGGGCTCGTATTCCATTCCGAACAGCTTTTCAATCTTTTCAAGCGGCACTCCTTTTGTTTCCGGCATAAATTTGAAGAAAAACAACACCGATATGAGAGAGAGCACGGCGTATACTGCAAACGAGCCTAAAACCAAAATCTAATTTCAAGTTGTACAAACTTCGCCATTAAATTTCAAGCAATTGTCGATTTCGGTTCTCAAGTTACAAATTATTTCGCGTATTATTTGCAAAATATGAAACTAATAACAATTTCGAGCAAAGAGTAATGTGTTTTTAAATAGAAACTACCTTTGCAGGTTTGCTGAGTTGTCTTCAAGATTTAAAGTACCTTTTTTGTTAATAGATTGCACAGATAAAACGACATCTTTTCCATGAATTAGCACAAAAGCATTTATTATTAGCTTTCTTCGGAATTGACAATAACTAACTGCAAATAAGCCAAGTTTTTTTATGATCCTACTTTTCAGCAAAACAACAATTCAAACAAAAATTCGAGAGAATCGTGACTGACTCTACACAATGACACAATGATTTGAATCATTTATTTGTCCTTAATTTCTAATAATTGTCAGAATAATGCTCTTCAATTCCGCTAAAAGGCCCAATAATTCCTAAAAAAATAGGGAATAATGTTGAATTAATAATGTTGAATTAAAATTGATAAACAAAATTGTTGATGATATCAATTTCAAAGATTTGACATAAGGCAAAAAAAATCAAAATTTCTCTCAAAAACAAAAAGAAGATATTCCTGCAGGTAGTTTTCACACTTCTAAAATATGGTAATAATAACAATTCCTCCACTCAAGCAGGGATTAGTTTCAGTCTAACTATCAATGTAGCAACAGTCTAAGTATTTGTTAGAACAAAATCTTAGTCCATTAGGGATTTAGTGCCTTGACACGAGGGCGCTTGCGCCCGAGTGCTAGGTACGAGGCCCGAGGGGGACTTAGATTTTGTTTTAACGTATTTAGCGAGCCAAATGGTACCAAAGTGTTAAACTTCATTTGAAATTGAAGCTAAGAATACAATTTTACAGATTAGTGAAAGAAAAGTTTTCTTCTTAAAAATGTAAAGGAGTTGAATTAAAGCAAACGTCTCCAATAGCAAAGGAGCCAGTTATTTACAGCGGTTTGATTCAAGTATCAAAAGTTAGATTTCTCACAAAGTCTATTTTTTCCCTAAACTTAGTTTCTTAAATTAGGACACTAAGTTCAGGGCAACAAAATTAGTTTTTTTACTCCCTTAAGTCTAAATTCAATGTTTCAAACTATGATCTCTACCTCTCACGTTCCCTTTAGAAAACTAATTTGACTGATTTGAATACAAATAAAGGCAGGCAACTAATCAATTCTGAATTTTTAAAAACAGTTTTTATACTTTTATATTAACTAATCTCAAGTACGAGACGGGTGGGGCCGATAGGCAGGACTAATGAATGGAATGAATATTTACTTATGCATGGCAAAATCATGACTTTTAATTGTAAAACCCTTACGACTTTGATAATTTTCCACGATAATGCAATTAAATGCAATCGCAATGACTAAAACTAACTAGAAGCAACATTATGTAAAAAAAACCTAAGGACTGATGTCCACGACCACGCAACTCATCTGCTATGAGACGTAATCTCGGAACCACAATGCAGTTATTACGCAATCCGCAACCCGCAAGCACCGGCTAATTTATCAGAATATATTGAGATTTTGCATGTATTAATTTCTTTTATCCTCCATTTGATAGATCATTTCGGTGTCGTTAATTTGAAACGAATGTCACCCTGTTGAAACGCTTGACTCCGTGATTAGTAGAATAAATTAGGTTCAATATTCAGTAACGAGTTTTGTTCCATACGGTGGTTTTACAGCCCCGATAAATTATGGCAATTGGCAAGATTTGATTTATATATTGAAAAAGATTAAACTCAGTAATTATCATGACTAAACATGAAAGTGTTTATTATTAGTTTTCACAAATTAGCTGGATTAGGAAATTGTCTTTCAATCTTTCTCAGAAGCCAGTTTATACCAATAACTGCCCACAAAACGCTTGCAGATTTTTTTATAATCTCAAAAACTGACGTTGACAGTGACACATTGTGTATATCAATGAGACGTCACATACAACGATACCAACGATAACGACTATAACGATCATCATCTTAAATTCTTACATAATTTACCAACGAAAATGACAATAACTGACAGTTCTTAAAAAAAACCGACGATACTAACAAAAATCGACATTTTGCGTCGGTTTCGTCGCTTTTTTTTTCAAATCGGGTTGTAATGCTTTGTTGATTGCGCTTTGAAATATCGCTTACATATTAATGTGAAAAGAGGAACGTTTATAATTGCTTGCTGTTACTTAACCATGGGGTAGGTGCAAGGTCAGATATAAACGCAATGTGGTGAGACATTATTAATTGGCAAAAATTTTGACGCATAAATTAGAATAAGTGATTTTATTGCGTGAGAACTGATAAGATAATGACCGATGTCATCAGATCTCACTTTATGTTACGAAGTAAATAAGTAAGCGAGATATTATTAGCCAATCAGAATCAAGTATTCAAATGTGCATATAAATCGTTCCAAATAAGATTTAAATACGTTCTAAAATACGTAGAAAGTTCCGAAATAGTTCATTTAACCTAATTTTAAGTAAATATAACCATGATATGTATCGATTAAGCTGGTTTTCGGCTTAATATTTTTAGGTTTTCTAGACAATTGCCGATTGAATACGAACTGATTTTACGTCAATAACATCAGACAAAAAACCAGTAAAAGAGCATCGAAAAAACCTTGCCGTCTAAGCTTTCACTTGTTGCTACGATCATCGCTAATGCTGACACGTTGTTATGCTTTGAATGTATACTTATACGTTGTTGAATTGAAACAGATACGGACTACAGTTTTACTGAGTTAATATTGGTGCCGCTCCTTACTGAGCCACCTTTAGTTTGCGGAAGAAACTATTATTAAATTGTTATGATAAACTCATTCCGTCGAAAGATGTTAACGTGAGTGGAGGATGCCGAGAACAAACTCAGACGGGCAGAACACGGCCATAATTTGGATCTAGAGAGTGCCCCTATCAAATTGGAAGATGTTTTGGATCTTATCAAATTAAAAGATGTTTTGGATCAAAAACTGGTCCATGTTTTTGGATACAATCAATTGGACAAATCACGTGGATCAATGAGCAATGGGACAGTTGGACAAAATTATGAATGGACAACGAAAAAAAAATTTAAGGAAGGTCTATTTGTGACAGATGTTCAGGGTGTATGTTGAACTTCAAAACTGTAAGACAAAAGCAAAACAGACATTGATAATTTTTGTAGTAATTTCATAATGCAAATTAATATTTAGACGGCAAGGAACCCAACCCGATTTATTTGTTTTCAATATCACATGGGTTAGTAAAAATAAACTAATCTTTGTAGAAAAAAAATTAGAAAGGGGGCCCCCGCAAACATAATTTTGGGAAGAAAAAACATCGATTTTGGAAATTTTTGGTAGATTTACCAAAAATTCAAAAAAATTGATACAGTCAGTTCGTATATCAAAAACAACTTCTGATATAGAGGAAATTGGTAGAAAATCAATACCGAATATTGATAAACCGTATTCTTGAGATTAAAATCGTCCAGTTTAATGGATTACCGTTCCGTAATCAAGAATTTGCAAAAAATTGACCAAAATTTGAAAAAAATTGGACAAATGCATAAAATTTTGACAAATTTGTCAAAAAATCAATTTTCCTACAAGAAGGTTCGTTAATTGAGCGAAACTCGTTACACAGAAAAAGTTGTGAAAATTTTCACAACCTCCGGCCTACAAAAAAAAGTGATCGAATATATTGATAATTTTTTTTCGTCGCTCGTTTATGTACCGTTTCGTCCGCGTCCTTTTCGTCCTTTAACTTTTCAATTCTCAACAACTAACGTCGTAATGTCTAATAGTCTTGATCAAAAAGTCAAAAAGTTGTACGCTGCCAGGTCAAAGCGTGAGGCTGAATTGCATGCCATACATGAAGATATTCTTCATTGTATAAATAGTCAAAATAGGCGAGTGAAAGTTGAACGCCTAGTAACAAAGTGCAACGAAGCATATATGACTGTTGTAGACAAAAATGAGGACCTGATTGCATTTGCTGGAAAAACAGAGGATCCAAGTGCACTTGTGCCTTCATTAGAGTCTTACTTGGAAGCAATGACAACTAAGAATGACAAGATACTCACTTCAGCACGAAACTACATCAACACTGCTGATGATAAAGTGAGTGAGTTCCAGGAACCAAGGGCTTCCATTCGTTCTAGACTTCCCTCAATTATGACCTCGTCAAAAACATCTAGTCAGCGTAAACATGATTACGTAATTGCTAAAATGAAGCGCGAAGAAATTGAAAAACAGAATGAGGCAGCCATTCGCCTTGCTAAACAGAAAAAACAAATGGAAATAGATGAACTGGAGGAAAACAACAGGAAACGGTTGGCAGAGGCAACTCTGCAAGAATTTGAATTGCTGGACGCCGTTTCTAAAGGTAGCCAATCTGAAACAACTGCAAGTGCTAGGAGCTCAATGAGAAGTGAAAAGGCTGTCCAAGATTGGATCAACACCTCACTTGCTTTAAGTTTTCACAATGAGGAGAAAACTAGTGAACCACAGGTTATGATTGACCCTCCAGAATGTCCTAGCCACAACAACGGCAAAACAGTGGAAGATCAGAACACTGAAATTTCAAGGCATTCTATTCAAAAAATTGTCGAGGCAATTACATTTTAAGCAATGAGACCTTGCAGCAACTCGACCCCTATTATACTCCACCTGAAAATGTTTTGGCTGCTGCTAACACACAGGCGTTGTACCAGGCGCACCTAAGGGCGCAAATGAATCGAACAGGCCAGCAAGGCACGGCGCCCCCAAGCATAACTAACCAAGGAACCGCGGATAGTCAGCCGCCTTCTGTACACGCCCCAGGGGCTTCTTCACCGCCTATTCAACAGCCCATTCCACAACAGACGTTCGCACCACAAGAAAATCAGAATATTACAACCGAGGTTTTTCCCAACGCACAACTTCAAATTTCGCAATCCAGGGGACCTGAAATGCCCCCGACAACAAATTAATTTTGTCCCCCGAGCACCAAACGCCACTCTTCCTCCTTTTCCGACAACAAATCATCCAGCCCCCGCAATCAACGTTCCCCTGCACCCAAGCGCCCCACCAAGTCCAAACATTCAACAGCACAACTCCGAACCCGCTCATCCTAATGTCCTTCCGATTCCGAACCCAGTCTTTGCACCTAACCTCACTGCTCCCATCCCACAAGCCACTTTGGATAATCAGCCTCTCGTCAAAACATTTCAGATTATTAATAACCGAGAACACAAAGTTGTACGTTCCGTTGCTCCGCCTGTCCCAAATATGCCCAATATCCCTCTTGGCCAAAATTTTGTGCCAAATATGAGTCACTGGCGGTTTCCACAGCACAGACCGTCATTATTCAACCAAAACACAACCACCGTGAATAGTCTGCCTCCAAATGTACACGCCCATATCGCACCATCAAGCACTTTTGTCTCACCACGAATTTATCACAATTCGCCCCCTTTGATTGATATGCAATCACCGCTAGGCGCGCAGCAGGAAAACCTGATCGCGACTACTAATGTTGTACCTGGTCTAGCCACTCCGGTTTTTCAGCCAACATACCCCTATTTTGGGCCCACTCCGTTGAGTTGGAGCGGTCCGCAGGTGTCTGCAACTGCCCCTCCGATACCGGACAATGCGTCATTGATTAGGGAATTAGCTGATGCAATAACAAGCAAGAGAAACGACCCTTTGCCCGAGTGGAAACTTGCAGAGTTTAAAGGCGACCCATTAAAGTGGCATGAGTGGTATGGTCAATTCAAAAGCGCGATCGACTCGCAGCCGCTCACTGATGACGTTAAATTGACGTACCTTAAAACACTCGTCACCGGTAAAGCAAAGATTGCAATTGCCGAGTTTGCTTACTGTGGTTTAATGTACAAGGATGCACTAAGGACTTTGGAACGTAAATTTGGCCAGCCACAGGCAGTCGTAAGTGCACACTTGGATAAACTAAGCAGTTTTCCACCTCTTAAAATGCACAATAGTGATAACATCATAAACTATTCTGCTGCAATATCCAGTCTCGTTGGGGTTTTCAAGTCGTTATCATATGATGCTGATTTGAAGAGCGCTTCCCTACTTAACCAAGCAGTACAGAAGTTACCACCAAACATGAAAGAGTCATGGTCACTCTTTACGGTTAAGAAGCACTGGGTTAAGCCTACCCTCCTTGATTTTAACGATTGGCTTAAAGAAAAGGCTGAGGCCCATGATCTTATGAAACAAAGCGCAACCAAGGCCAAACCTGAAGAGAACATCACTTCAGTAACCAAGACCAAAACAGCCTCAAAAGTGTTTGCATCAAATTCGCAACAAAGGGAAACAAAGAAGCAAATGCCATCTGCTTCCACAAATACTTACCTTCGATGCATTGTATGCAAAGGTAACCACCGGCTATGGGAGTGTCGAGTTTTCAAGGAAAAGACTCCAACCCAGAGAGCTAAGTTGGTGGCGGATAACAAACTTTGCTTTTCGTGCTTACGGGACAAGCACACATTCCGCCAGTGCCCTCAACAAAGAAAGTGCCGAGCAGAAGGGTGCAATAGTTCGCATAACACACTATTGCATGGAGCAGATAGGGTTTTCCCAACAAAACAGTCGACAAATTCCAATACCATTCAACCTTCTGGCAACACAGGTCAAAGTAAAGCAACTTCTAGTCAACTCCAGCCTAATAAGACCACAACAATGTCATCTGTTTCTGATGTTAAGGGGCTCCTTCAGGTGACTGAATTGCAGTTGGTCAATTCGTCCGGTTTAGATACTAAGGCTTTAGTTTTGTGTGATACCGCCTGCAGTAACTCTTGGGTGGCCGGTAGTCTCGCAGATAGACTCGGTTTGCACGGTAAAGCACTAAAGCTAACTGTCAAGGGTATTAATACCGAAGAAGTAGTTGATACTAGGGTTGTTGAAGTTACTGTGAAACCAAGAGAACAACAAGATTTCGAACCATTCACCGTCAACCCTTTCGTTAAAGAGAGTCTGAACGTCGGCTCAGATATAATTAATGTACAGGCCCTGCAAGAGACTTACCCACACTTAGCAGTCCTTGATCCCGTAACATATTCCTATAAAGACATTGAGATGATACTCGGACAAGATGTCTATCATGCCATCCGCCCGTTAGAATACTTCTCTGCCGATGAGAAGCGTTCACACGTTGCCGTACGCTTGCCCATAGGTTGGGTCTTAAGCGGTCCGTTACCATCAGGTTCCTGTTTAACCTCAACGTGCTTTAAAGTGAATATCGAACAAGACAATGAGTTAGCAAGTCAAGTAAAGTCATGGTACGACATTGAATCATTCGGAGCGAACAAGCAGGTCGACTCCAGATCTGCAGCAGACGCAAGGGCTCACGAGATTCTTGAGAGTACCACCATACACAATGGCCTGAGATACGATGTCGGAATGCTGTGGGCAGCAGATAACACCAAGCTCCCAAATAATTACTTCTCATCCCTTGTGCAACTAAAATCGCTCGAAAAACGATTGGCTAAGGATGAAGACCTTAGAGAGAAGTATACTAGTACCATCAAGGAAGACCTAAGCAAGGGGTATGTAATTGAGGTTCCGGACGCTCAGAAGGTTGAGAACCGGTCCGATAAAGAGTGGTACCTACCCCACCATCCGGTTTTAAACCCGAACAAACCGGGTAAGGTGCGTAGGGTGCTCAATGGAGCAGCAAAATTTCATGGCGCCTCACTGAATAAATCTTTGCTCACTGGCCCTGATCTGCTCCAAAACCTTATTTACGTACTTCTTCGCTTCCGACAACATCCATATGCCGTCTCTGCCGACATCGAGGGAATGTTTCTACAGGTTGGTGTATTACCATCAGATCAACCATCACTTCGCTTTCTGTGGCGGGAGGACCCCACAACTAACGTTGTAGTGTATCAATATACGCGCCATATATTCGGGGCTAAAGACTCGCCCACATGCGCCAACTATGCATTACAACGCACTGCGAGAGACAATGCCAAGTTTTATCCCGAAGCTGCAAAAGCCGTCCTTGAAAACTTCTACATGGACGATTACCTTGACTCAGTGGAGTCTCCTGAGAAAGCCATCAATAGATCGAAGGAATTGGTACATCTTCTCCATCTCGGTGGGTTCAAGCTTACAAAGTTTGTAAGCAATGTGCAAAATCTGGCTGATCGAATTGACGGTTCGCCTCAATCTACTGAGCCCAAGGTTATTGTTTCATGTCAGGAGGATTCATCGCATGTGCTAGGGTTAAAGTGGGATCACACTAATGACACTTTAGTTGTGAGTAGGGGTACAAGCTGCGCTATCACCAAGTCCCTCACGCAACGCTTGGTCCTAAGTCTTGTCTCGAAAGTCTTTGACCCCATTGGTCTTGTCGCACCGTTTACCGTCGGTGCGCGATTGCTCTTAAAAGACATCTGGCGTGTCACAGGACAGCAATGGGATGACGAGCTCCCACAGGACATGGTTCAAAGATTTTTGCTCTGGAGTGCGGACTTACCAAAGCTTGAAAACATCAAAATTCCTAGAAGTTACTTTAGTGGACCCTTTGATAATACAGAGTTGCATATGTTCGGTGACAGTTCCCAGGATATTTTTAGTGCCGTCGCATTTCTTCGAGCCCGAGTAACAACTCCTACGGGCAAGATAAAAACAGAGCTTGCGTTTGTTTTGGGGAAAGCGCGCGTGGCGCCAATGAAGGTAATGACTGTCCCAAAACTGGAATTGCAAGCAGCTCTACTTGCCGCTCGGCTGAAGAACGAAATTAATCAGGCACTTACTGTAACTGTTAACCAAGTATTCATGTGGACAGACAGCACGACCGTTCTTCAGTGGATAAACTCTAATGAAAAGCAACCAATCTTTGTTGCAAACCGCGTTTGTGAAATTTTGGAGTATACCAGCGTTGACCAATGGAACCACGTCGCAACTAAGGATAATCCAGCTGACGCTGGCACGCGTGGACTGTCCGCTGAGGTTTTGCAACTAAGCAGTTGGGTCAATGGTCCACAATTCTTAATTAACACAAGGTTCCCTTTCGTGCCGAACAAAGACGTCATTAATAACATCAAACTTGGCGTCAACCAAGCAGTCATCATAGAAGAAACTGTCTCTCTCGCTACATCTGTTAAAAAACAGACAACTCCCGTTCCGTCGTTATTCCCATTTGATAAGTTTAGTTCTTATCAAAAGTACTTGCGCATTGCCGCGTACGTTCTCCGGCTTTTGCCGAAACATGCCGGCTACCGTAACCCCGATGGTAGCATTACCGACCCTACTGAGCTTGACGAAGCCGAGCGTCATCTACAGTATTTGGTGCAAGGAGAGTCTTTTGAAGCCGAAAGAAAAGATCTCATTGACAATAAATTCGTTAAACGGAGTAGCCGAATTGCTCCACATTCACCGTTTATTAGTCCAAATGGGCTAATCCGTTCCTCGGGCCGCATCAAGCGGTTAATTGAAGTTGGGTTCAACGTAAAGCACCCAATCATCTTAGATGCACGTCATCCATTTGTAAAACTGTTCCTTGAACACACGCACGTAAAGCATTACCATCAGGGCGTTGAATACCTAAGATCAATTGTGCAGGAACACTACACAGTACTGAAACTAAGATCATCCTTGCGTTCCATCAAAGCACACTGCCTAAGATGCCGAGAATTCCAAGCTGTAACTATGCAACCAATCATGTCTGACTTACCTAAGGAGAGACTTGCTTACCAGTCTCCTCCCTTCACGAACACTGGCGTTGACTACTTTGGGCCATTCTATGTTACTGTCCGCCGTACTACTGAGAAAAGGTGGGGCTTCCTCTTCACCTGTCTCACTACTCGCGCTGTCCATGTCGAGATAGTTACATCCATGGACACCAGTTCTTGTTTTATGGGAGTTGAGCGGTTTGTGTCACGTAGAGGTACACCTGCCATGATTTGGTCGGAAAATGGCACCAACTTTATTGGAGCGGAGAAAGAACTCCGAGAAAGTATTGAAAAGTGGAACGTTGTCAACATTGCAGCTGAGCTCGCTCACAAAGGTATTAAGTGGAGGTTCAATCCACCCAGCGCACCACATCAAGGTGGTATCTGGGAGAGGTTGGTACGCAGCTTCAAGCGCGTGTTGTATACTATTCTTGGCACGCGTCGCCTCACGGATGAGGTACTGCATACTACCTTTTGTCTCGTGGAGAATGCCCTCAATTCGCGTCCTTTAACACCCGTAAGCGCCGATCCGTGCGATTTGAACGCTTTAACGCCCAACCACTTTCTTTTAGGAGAATACTCTACCGGTATTCCGTCTGTTGTCGGCAATAATGAGCTTGACCACCGTAAACGCTACGCCCGTGCGCAGTCGTACGCTAATGCGATCTGGTCCCGTTGGATCAGAGAGTACGTACCGACACTGAACCGACGCTCTAAGTGGCAGACGCCTGCCGAGCAACATCTTAAGACCGGTGACTTGGTTTGGATAGTTGAAGAAACCAACCCTAGGGGTTACTACCCAACCGCTCGGATTGTGGAACTCCGTTACGGCTCCGATAGCGTCGCGCGCTCCGCCGTTTTACGTACGTCGACCGGTTCACTCGTCCGCCCGCTTGTAAAACTTGTACCAGTTTTCCCAACATCTTCTTCCGGGCCGGAGGATGTTACGAAGTAAATAAGTAAGCGAGATATTATTAGCCAATCAGAATCGAATATTCAAATGTGCATATAAATCGTTCCAAATAAGATTTAAATACGTTCTAAAATACGTAGAAAGTTCCGAAAAAGTTCATTTAACCTAATTTTAAGTAAATATAACCATGATATGTATCGATTAAGCTGGTTTTCGGCTTAATATTTTTAGGTTTTCTAGACAATTGCCGATTGAATACGAACTGATTTTACGTCAATAACATCAGACAAAAAACCAGTAAAAGAGCATCGAAAAAACCTTGCCGTCTAAGCTTTCACTTGTTGCTACGATCATCGCTAATGCTGACACGTTGTTATGCTTTGAATGTATACTTATACGTTGTTGAATTGAAACAGATACGGACTACAGTTTTACTGAGTTAATACTTTACAATTATCCAAAAATTTGAGTTAAGATACAAATGCATATTACATAGCCACATTTTAAATTTTTGAAAAACAAATTTTTTTACATCATAAATTCACGCATTTAAGGGTAGTTAGGTGATGTTTAGTTTTTCATAATGTATAAATTAACCCGGATTGAACGGCAAGTCAATATCAGTACTGGGCATGTCGCAGCGCAAGTCTTTTATCAGTACTGATTCAGAGCTATGATCATGTCACTTTTTACACTTGTCAGCATAAATGCAAGTATTGGCCAAAAACGTGCAAGTCTAAATGTCAAAAATAGCCCAAAAAAACGTCAAAAATGGCCGAAAAAACGTCAAAATAGGTCCAAAAAACGTCAAAAAACACTCTAATCTCAGTACGGTGGGATGAGCAGAGTGGTTGCACCCTAATGAGGAAAAAATGAGAATCTGAGCATGAATGCTTAAATTGTGCCATCACGCGTAGACGTTAGTTACGTTAGTTTTATTGGTATTTTTTCTCATATAACGTTTATACAGGGATGCTTTTAAAATTGCGACCACTCTTAGCGTGTCCAATATTCGGCTTCAATTCTCTTTTTAACATCTTTTGCTCTACGTCCGTTCGGCTCTATATCGGTTTCCCCTTCTCGGTACTTACCAGCCTGTGAGATAGCGTCTACTAGAGATAGGAATGAGACTGAGATGATGAGGTTGAATGTCCAGTTGGTGGTAGTGGCTATGGACACAGCTGTCGATCTGGCCCACTGAGGGTAAATCTCACTGTTATACACCCATGGAATTTGGCCGTACCCTAAAGGAAAAGATTTTGGGTTGTTAGTTATCAGTCGTTAAAAGGGGTGCTTCTTTTGCACAGATTTTGACACATTTTAAGCAAACCCCTCGTTCATTCCGGGATTCGAACCAGCGCCTGCAGGTTTGGTCTCCGTTCTGGTTTGACATCAAACGTGTCAAAATCGACATTTTTCAGTTTTTTTTTGGACCTTTTCTGCTCCTAAAGTTTGGTAAGCATCATGGATTGATTGTGCTCAGTATCAAAAGAAAGAAAAAATATAATACACTTTTCTGTTCGTAATATCTCCAGATTTTTCCTTGATTATATGACATGCGACTTTTAGACTGAATTAATCATTTAACATTGAATTTTAAAGTGCTACGTGTGTAAAAAAATATGAACGTATTCCTCTTCCCCGTTTCAACATGAACTCTATAAATGATACTTATCCCTATAATGGAGTAATTTAATTGAATGGCTTACGATAACGCCATCAAATTATTAGCAGTGTGAAACATATATGTGTTTGTTCACAGGCGTTCATGAAAACAAAATTTTTGATCCGGAAACAAGCGAAATGTTAATTTTTACAAAGTTATACAATTCTAACCAATTCCGAAGCAGTTGAGGTAGAATATCAATGCGATGATGATGAGAGGAGCGAATTTGTTGGGACATGCATCAGTGGAGTAGGTGAGACTGGAGTTGGTGCCTAAGTTGCCTTCGTCACACCTCCCGTAAGTCGAATAGTAGTCCGGGTAGGAAGAAGTGTCCTTGTCTATCTCAACACAGGAACCCTGGAGAAAAAATGCAAAGAAAATGTCCATCTTGCGCGCCTCAACTGAATTGAAGTGAGCTGCTAATTCCTTTCCTAGCAGGGCATTGTCTGCTTGCTCCGTATATATCGCTCATTGTACAAATATGATATACCAAAATCTTAGCTATAAAAAGTTACCCCATTTTTGGAGAATAATGTGCGTTTCAAGATGTCAAGCTTTAATAACAGAGAGAAATTGATATTTTTAAAGAACTTAGAGTAGAATGAGTAACGTTAATTTTTAGATCTGTCTAAAACAACCAGACGGTCAATTACTGTTCGCCCGTTCACATTAATAGAGAAATGAGTTCTACTTTACAGCAGGCCAAAAATTGTCAATGATAAGTCTAATGTCCAAGGAATACTTCTAATTCAAA
The DNA here is from genome assembly GCF_964194025.1 of Convolutriloba macropyga. NCBI lineage: Eukaryota > Metazoa > Xenacoelomorpha > Acoela > Convolutidae > Convolutriloba > Convolutriloba macropyga. Next base: position 46,500,195 of record NC_134478.1, read on the forward strand.
TGCCAAATATCAGAAACCATAAATCTTAAAACCAAAAAAAACTAAAACGGGAAAATATCAGCGGGAAAATATAAATTGCATGGGCACCTGATTTTATTTTATAATGCTAAGTATGTTAAATAGTGGTAAGATATGCTCTATTTGTTTTTTTCTTCCTTCTTCAAGAATTTTGCTTCAATAATTTAAAAAAAATCAATAGATCCGCTCCTCTGCAACTGTCAGCTCTCAATTAAAACCCATAGAACAAATGATTATTTATTGTTCCGACCCACTTGAGTGGGGGAAGAACTATATACTCAAATGGGTTGTTTTATGTCTGTCAATCGTGGCCGATCGATATCTTCATCGTAGCGTTGTGATTGGTATCATTAGAAAACCCGTAAAGCGTAATCTAAAAATGATCTCATTTTGAATTTCGTTTCTTCTAGGCAGTTATCAAGGTTCAAATATTTGTTCAAATTGGAATGATATTCGAATTTTTGTTCATATTTTAGGGAGTTTTTGCTCAATTTGTCGTTAATTTTGCTAAAATTTGTTAAATTTCTTAACACTAGTGCTATTGGTTTTGCCTAAAGACGCAGAGAAAGATTGATGACTGTGATGGTTTCAAAGAAACATCAAGAAACTTAGAAGTTTCAAAGAACGAAAGAAGAACTTACCTGACGAACTTTGTTGCTGTGTCGTTAAGTAATGGCCACAAAAATAAACTGAACTCTAATTTTGTTTTGACGCTATCATTATCTTATTGACCTATCAATCATATGTCAGAAGTAAATTCTCCGACCAACGGGAACCTGATTCTAACATCCACCGACCTCCAACTAATAAATTCGATTCTATCTAGGCCATATATGATTCTCATGAAATGTTGATGAAAATAGAAAATCACCCCCGGGAGTCGGAGGTAAGATCTATTCACATGTCAATCATGTAAAATGGTTTTAGCTAATCTAAATTTTCTCTATATATTTTCGCATAGATAACTACTATAAATACGAGCTAATTTTTGTATATTTTCATATCAAAAATTAATTTAAAATTCAACGTATTGAATTCTTTGACCCGTGTTATCGACCACGACATTGGTGTTCAGACCAGCTACAGACAGACGAATCTTGCATCTTCAGAATGCAGAATAAGCTACTGCGTGGATTATGTCTTTTGTGGCGAAATGTCGCGCAGAGAATAAAGAAGACAAGGTCAACACCGATAGTACTTTCAGGACCTACAAGTAACCAATTTATTTCTTAAATTGTGCGGGCAAGATGCAATTATTAAACCTAGGAGCCTAATGAGTCCTAGGAATTTGATAGACAGTCCGTATAAAGACATCAGATTGGCAATTCAAAACTATCTTTCTCCTAAAGAGAGAGTAGTAACGGCAGAAAAGGCTAAATTTCTGTCCATAATACAAAGTGTAGGGGGTCAGACGACGATTTCCTAGAACGTCTTAGAGAAGAAGCACGCTATTGTGACTTCGAAAACTTGAAAACAGCTGACAACCCCGAACAGGAAATGGTAAAAGTAAAGTTTATCTTGAGGACCCTGAAGCAAAACTTAGACTACTAGACGGTATTAAAGCAAAACCAGCAATACCGGTTACTGAAATGACCGAGAACTTACAGTTTACTGTGAAAGAAGAAATTGGGTTCAACATCAAAAAGACCATTCGAAAACAAAATGAAAAAATTACGGCTAATAAAAGCTACAACATGTGCACTAGGCGTGGAGGTAAGCCACACTCTAGTAGAGCCTGTCCAGCGCTAAGTAAAAAAAGCAACACCTGTGAAAAGGTGGGACACTTCTCAAAAATGTGTAGAAGCAAACCCCAACCAAATTCAGGTAAGTACAATAAACAGATTAACTTTTGCGAAGAAAAAATGTTTCTTCAGAGCGAGTATCTCCAGCATCGGACTTGGGAATGTTTTATACTAAAGAACAAACCTTAAGCACGTCTGTGACATGGGAATATATCTCAATCAATAATGGCCAAGTAAAAATGCAGGTAGACACAGTTGCAGATAGCACAGTGATATCAGCAAAAATATGGACTGAGCTCGGTAAACCTCAGTTGGATGGCAAGATAAGACATCTCGAGGCTTATGATGGTCATCAATTAACGCTTCTGGGATCGCTTACTTGTGACAATGAGTGGAGTGGAAGGAGGCTCACGCAGAAACAACTAGCAGTTGTGCAGTCTGATAAAAAAAATTGGACTACTCGGTAGAGACCTTCTACCCAAGCACGATGTGAACAACATCACAGCCGAGCACCTACCTGTTGTGAAGGGTTACAAAGCTCATGTGAAGTTGATACCAGGAATACAACTAATGTTCTGCAAAGCCAGAAAAATACCTTTACCTCTTCAAGACAAGGTCACAGAGATGCTGGAACAAATGGACAGACAGGGCATTGTTGAACCGGTACAGCCAGGAGGAGTCACTAATGCATCTCCAGTGGCGTGGCAGAGAAAGAAGAAGGGAGAACTGAGATTTTGCGTAGACTTGAAATTGCATATCAATGAAAAGGTCATGGATGAGTACTACCCACTACCAGACATGGAGACGATCTTCCACAAACTACATGGGGCCTCATACTTTGGCAAAATTGACCTCTCAGATGCCTACTATAAAAATGGAACTTGACGAAGAAGCAAAAAATCTATGCACAATCAACACATCTCAGGGGCTGTTCAAGATGTGCCGACTACCTCAGGGATTGAAAAACTCTTCTTCAATCTTCCCGAATTGCATCGAATCAACACTCAAAGGAATCAAAGGTGTTGTGATCTTTCAAGACGATGTATTGGTGTATGTAACTACAATGGATGAGTTCGACAAGAGAGTGCTTGCAGTCAAAAGTCGACTACGTGAGAAAATTTTTTACTATTAATGAGAAAAAATCTAACTCAAAACCAGACGATAGCGTTAGTTTTTTGGAATACTCCATTTCAAAGGAGGGAATAGCACCAGATCCCAAACTTGATCCCGATCCCAAACCAGATGTTGAAAAAATAAGAAATGCAAAAGCACCAACTAACCACTCCAATCGTTTGCTGGGCTAGCTAATTTTTACGGAAGAATGAGTCTTGATTTTGCAACAAAATTGCTACCTTTAAATAACATAAGAAATAGCGATTTCTCTTGCGGCAAAAGGCAGCAAAAAGCTTTTGAAGACATAAAAAATGAATTATGTGCTAATCCACTTGCGCAGCCATATAGTTTACAAAAGGAAGCAACAGTTAATACTGACGCCTCTGAAAAAGCCCTTGGCGGGGTTTTTTCGCAAGGAGGACATCCAGTCATATATGTATCGAGAAAATTGACTCCAGCGGAGCAAAACTACTCGAACATAGAGCGGGAAGCACTGGCAATTGTGTTTGTGGTCACAAGATTGAAGCAATTCCTTCTGGGAATACGATTGATTTACCCTACAGACTGACCACAAACAACTATAATATCTCTTTGCACCAGACGAGGAGATCCCGAAGACAGCATCAGCGAGAATCACAAGATGGGCAATAGCTCTAATGGGGTTCGACTATGAGTTGAAGTACACACCAGGAGAGGAGATTCCCCATTCAGATGGTTTGAGCAGAATGGATTTTGACGAAGACGAATCAGAAAAGGATCGAGTGTGCTTCGCAATCAATAACATCTACTTCGCTCAGAGTGATTTGGCGACCCAAGCAGAAATCAAAACCGAACTTGGAACAAACAAATTTTTCCAGGACATATTGAAACGAATCAAAAGCGGCAATTGGAAAAAAATATTCAGAAGCGGAAAAAGGATTCGAACAACAAAAAACGCACTTTCTATACACAATGGAATCATCTTCAGAGTGTTGTTCCTTCCATTCCACTCAAACTACGACACTTGATTTTGGCAAAAGCGCATGAGACACATCCCGGGAAGAATGCAATTGAGGCATCAGTCAAAAGGATAGCATGGTGACCTGGTATTACCCAAGACGTTCAACACTTTGTTAGTATATGTAGGAATTGTCAAATGAACCGGCCTAGCCTGTGAAAAACAGTCTCTACGTGGCCAGAAGCCGACGTTTGGGAACGGCTCCATATGGACTGGGGTTATGTTAAAGACCAAGGCAATATCTTAGTAATTGTTGACGCCGGTTCTGGCTGGAACGAGTTTTCCCTGCGGGAAATAGAACATCAGAAACAGTTAAAATATATCTTAGTCAAATCTTTGCAAGATTCGGAATACCAAAAACTTCAGCATCTGATAATGGCCCTGAATTTGTAAGTTGTGACCTTAAACAGTGGTGTGAATCATTGGGAAATACGAGAATGGAATCACCCGTCTATCATCCAAGAGCTAGTGGAATAGCTGAAAGAGCAGTTCAGACAGTGAAGCGGGCACTTCAAGCGTGGAGTCCCAACATTAATGTGTCATTTGCAGCATTCATGCTAAGGGCACTGATGACACATCGAAACACTTCAAAGACGAGGGGCAAAACTCCAGTTGAAATCTTGTTGGGACGCAGAGTGAGACTACCAGCAATAGCAGATTTCGAATTCTACGAACCCATTCTATTCAAGTTCAAGGAAAAGACAAAGACAGTTCCTGCTACCTTCATCATCAGGAAGGGCTTCAACACATCTTTCATACAGCCCGAAAACTCAGCACGGACTATTATAGTGAGCGACAACCAAATTGTGAGACTAGAGGAGGACAATGTGAAACCTGAACCAGCAGTGCAGGAGACCATATCTCAATCAAAACCACAACATCAAAACACAGATGTGGGACCTTCACATCAAGATGAAGCTTTTGGAGCTACATCATCTGAGCACCAACAAACTCAGAGCTTTCATGAACATCAACAAGAAACAGAAAACAAACCGACAGATTTGGAGAACCTATACCCACAAACTTGCTTAAAAAAGGAGGGAGGATGTGATGGTTTCAAAAAACATCAAGAAACTTAAAAGTTTTATTAAAATTTCAAAGAACGAAAGAAGAACTTACCTGACGAACTTTGTTGCTGTGTCGTTAAGTAATGGCCACAAAAATAAACTGAACTCTAATTTTGTTTTGACGCTATCATTATCTTATTGACCTATCAATCATATGTCAGAAGTAAATTCTCCGACCAACGGGAACCTGATTCTAACATCCACCGACCTCCAACTAATAAATTCGATTCTATCTAGGCCATATATGATTCTCATGAAATGTTGATGAAAATAGAAAATCACCCCCGGGAGTCGGAGGTAAGATCTATTCACATGTCAATCATGTAAAATATTTTTAGCTAATCCAAAATTTCTCTATATATTTTCGCATAGATAAACACTATAAATACGAGCTAATTTTTGTATATTTTCAGATCGAAATTTAATTTAAAATTTAGCTTATTGAATTTCTTGACCCATGTTATCGGCCACGACAATGACTCTTTTATCCGACAATCTTAGCTTGAAAATTGATGTTATTTTCGACAAATTTTAGCATTTTTTCATCAAAAAAATGGCACCAAATGTTTCCTCGACCCACTTTTTTTTTTAATTTGCAGGAAGTACAAAACTCAAACTGCTAACAGACGTTTGAATGAACTGAAAAAAGAAAGCTAGTTTTTGGAGAACTTAGAGTAGAATTATTAACGTTAGAAGGAGGATTCCGCTATTTGCGGTGTTAAAATTTAGAAGAACTCAAATCCGTCGCACGTTGCATGTAAAAGCTCTTGAATTAATTTTGGCTCTGATTAAAGCAGACAGAGGGTCAATTATCGCTCATCCACTTTAACAGTGAAATCTATTTCGCTGCACACAAAAAACTGAAAGAGATAATTCTATAGTCTCAGAAATTTAAAATAAAAAAATTCTTAGAACAGAAAAATATAAATTGTGATCTGATTATAAACATCTGATTATATAAGATATTGATTCGAAAAATGCAAAATTTTACAGTTTATATTTTACAGGCGCTCCTTGTTACGGTCTTTTATTTCCATTTTTATGATTTTATCTATAATAATGAAAAATATCTATAGGTCCGCTCCTCTGCAGCTGTCAGTTCTAAAGAAAAATGAAAAGAAACTCACAACAATACCCCGCAAGGAATGATTACTTGCTCTAGCCTAGAACGACGCAAAAAAGAAACAAATTATTAGTTAGAAATTGTTAGCTCTTGGTTTCATCAAAGCTCGCTGTGTTTTTGATGAACGAACCCAAATTGTTTCGCGTTTTTTTTTCGAGCTCAACGTATTAGTTGAATTTCATGTGAACCAAGAAGAAAACAATTTACCAATTAATTTTGCCTATTTTTAGAGATCAGCAGAAGTGAAAGTAGGTGAAAAACAAAGACATATTGAAAAGTTCCATACTCGTCATGAGATCAAAGCGTTAACAAAAAGACCTTTTCAAGAGTTCATCGAAGAACATGAATTTCAACATGAACATAAGAAGTTCAAAACAAGAAGAAAATTTTATTGACAGTATCCAAATATAATGAAATCAGTCAAAAATATCGAGCCAATTGTATACAAAAAGCCACTTTCTTGCGCTTTATATTAACCTTCTTATGTCCACGATTTCATTGCATGGGAAAAAGGTAGGTTTATCGAATTCAATATCAGAGTTTGTTTGTTCGACATTTAACGGTATTTTGATAAAATTAAATCTTTAGAAATCTAGAAGTTAATAGGTCCAATTTATTATACCGACCACAGCAGCTACCTGAATAATACATTACCTGATCAACAAGGTTTCCAGTTCCTTTCAGATCCAGATAGCACACACCACAGTCGTTGTCCAAAGCACACTCGTTACAGTTTCTGAAACAAATCTCGACTCTATTCAATTGTTCATACTTTTATAAAAGTTTAATTCGTGGTGACTCTGTAGGTACCCGTGCCGAACTGCAGGTGTACATCAGCACTAGCCCGTGGAGCAAATTAAAACATATTTGCATTTGCAATTGTCCAGTTTTAATTTACATCTAGAGAGAGTACGGGTAAGCGTAACTCTTGAACAACAAGACGACTCGTTCAAATCTATGCACGGCACACAAAGTTTCATTACATTGATTGACTAGGTTGAGCAATTTCCTGGAAAAACACAGAAGAAATATTTGATGTTTAGAAGATCATGTTGATTAAAGTTACGCATCGCGTGTTCATTAAGCGGACGCTTCGAAGGCAGTAGTTGACGCTTCTACAAGATAATTTACCAAATAGTAACTCAAAAAATTTAAAATTTTGCTCCAATTTTTCATTTGTCTCCATTTGTAATATTTTGGGAAAAAATCAAAATAACTTGCGAAGACCAAAAAATACTTTAGTCTTGATCAAAAGGAAAAATGAATAGAAAAAGGCAAGTTCAAGTTTTAGTTGCTTTGATTTTTTTTATTATGTGGCCAAATTCATGCTTCTACAAATCTAGTCCATTATACTTATTATACAAAATATCATTATACTCCATATAAAAACTATTAACTATTAAAATGAAAAAAAAATAATAAATTTGTTGTTAGGAGAAAAAAAACGGCAAAATCAAAAAATGAAATAAATAATTCAGTCTTACTGTCCGAGCACCCACAAAATGCTGATAAACAGAAACTAATGGAAATCATCAATAAAATTAGAAAACTCAGCAAAACAATTGGATGCATTTTTGTAAAAAAAAATTAGCAACAGCGATTGCTTTGTAGCCAATACGACTGAAACAATCTTACAACTTTTTGGTTTGAAACGCTTCATGTCTGCTTAAAACGGAAAAATTGTCCAATTGTGATCTGACATGCATATGGATCAAATTGATTATACAAAAGTTTTGAGAAGACAAAATTGAACCGAAAAATAGAACAAATTTTTATTGGAATTCTTAATAACATTTGACAATTTAAAAACAAAGATAATTTTCTCCTCAGTTAAAGCAAAACCTGCAAATGTAGTTTAAAATACCCGAAAGCTGAGAATAGCTGAAAATGATTTGTTGTACAGCTGTGCTTTCATGATTAGAAAAAAAACACTGTGCATACCAAAAACATAATTTTTTTATCAAATGATATTTGTCAACAAGTAGAATCCTCTTCCATAATAGTCATATCTTTTTTTATTTGTTTCAATAGTTTAAGAATAATTTCTTCCCTTCAATAGTTTAAGAGTTTTCAAAAGAACATTTAGATGAGATCTAGATTTGAATAGATTGATCTATAATAAATCAAATTATGCTACAGTTTTTTACTCTTCATCTGTTCTAAAAATTGTAAAAGTTTGTTTAATCTTATTCTGATATGCATCCGGAGCAGGTAAACCATATTGAAGCATAAAATCAAAAATGAAACGTAAAAAACAAAGGTTTGTTGAGATCCTGAATTAATATAAGAAAATCAGCAAAACCCTTGTAAAATCTTGTCCAAAAAGTAAAAAGTGGACAATTTAGGGTATTAGGATTTTTCCTAATAAGTATTTTGAAATATTTGCCAGCTGAAAAAGAGCCGACTATTTCGCAGTTAATTCTATTGATTACGTATTCTCGACTGGCATCAAACGTGCCGCTTAGGAAAATTGATTTTTTTTGAAAAGTGAAGAGTGATTTTTGTCCACGATTTGGAGTTTTCTCTACAAAAACTGTATCTTTCAATTTTGCAAATGTGAAACCATGTTGAAATCTACCATCCATTAAAATAAAATAATCTGAAATATAGAAAACGTAGCCAATATTGTTAAAGAAAACAAATAAATTGCAAATTTTTACTCAACAACTTTTCTGAAACTTGAAATGCTGTAGTGCATCAAGAGCAAGTTAGTCGAATAAAAGTGAACATAATAAGTAAGAAATGATAAAAAAATCGCCAAACGTGAGAAAACTAGAAGCATTTGTTGTGAAGGAATAAAGAAGGTCAGAGAGGTGAACTTATGAGCAAAGTAGAAAAATGGTAACCAAGAAAGAAATAAATTTTGTCGTTTTGACATTGTTTGAAACAAAAATTTTTAGTAGCTAATATAAAGCAGACTTTTTTGTTGAAAACTGGTGATGAGGGGATTGTGTTGAGCAGTTCGTGGGGGGTATGGATGTTAAAAATTGTCAACAGAGAACTACAATAGAGAAAAATTATTCGTCAAGAGCTTTAATATTGTTACTCATTTTTTTCGGAAATGGGAAAAAATGAGAACTTTATTGAAGAAAAACAATAATAAAACATTATGTGCATCATACCCCCGCTTAGTGACTGCATATTTTTTTGCACAGGTACACGTGTTGACGCCAAGTTCAGTTGCCTTTTTTACAAATATCCTACGCATACTAAAATACTGTAATGTCACGCAAGTGATGGGTGCCAAAAAATTAACTGGCGGGCGCACAAACGTTCTGCAATGTCATTAACGGAAAAAATCCCGAATTTTCCAGATGATATATATAAACGTGAAGCAAACCAGATGCATATGCAAACAGGAGTGGACTAACTCGATTTTGGCGCATTTGTCATTGGCTCTATCCTGTTGACTGTTTCCTCTGGTCTCCACAAAAGTCAGAGTGGGCAAATTTCCATTGATAAGAATGAAAGAAACCATCAACAATAACAATCCAAGAGTCACTCCTGAAACACGGTAAGTTATGGAGCCAAAATTAAAATTCATTTGACTAAGATTTGTCCATTTGCTCTCAATCGACAAACAGGAGTCAACTGCGTCAACTGAGTCCAAATGATACAAAATTTAGATCAGCGCAGCATTTTTGGGGGAGCTGAACATTGTGACAAGGGCATGAACATTGTGTTTATGAAGACAGAGAAACCCAAAATTTTGTCGTATAGTAAGCGCAAAGAAATACTTTGCAAAATATTTACGCAGCTACAAAAAAAATTGGTCAACTGAAGAACCATTATTTCGACA
>NC_134478.1:46510253-46627753 GCF_964194025.1 Convolutriloba macropyga
AAAATAAAAATCAAACAACAAACATTATTTACGATCAAAACACTCATAAAATCTATAATCAAATATAATAACCAAATCTATAATAAAAAAATCATAACAAAATCAAACTCGCATCCGATAAAAACTAAAACAATTTAACCAGCACTTAATTAGAAACGATATGGCACCTGTCTTCAATGCAACTGGTTAACAGGTAGACAAAAAAAGCAAAAATATGCGAAGTTCAGAAATACGTTTCTATTTTTGAAAACTATTGATTTCAAAATTGATTATTATCATTAGATATTAGGTGAAATCACAGTTATATATCCACAGGAAGTAATTAAGACCTGTCATTATCCAGTGTACGTCATACGACTACAGGAAGAACAAACACCGTCATAATTAAACTTTGAACGAAATGGCAGTGAAACCGTTAACATCGTAAACTTTGAAACCATAAACTTGTCGCTAGGAGCAATAAAAGAGAGCAACAAAAAGAGCAATTAGGTGCGAATTTCAAAAATATTTTCCATTTTTAAAAACATTTAATTTCACAGTTATTATAGTTTTAAGACATCAACTGAAACCACTAAAATGCCCATTTATATCTACATAGAAATCAATTAAGACATTTCCTAATGCGATGTGCGTTGGAGCAAAGTTTCATAGCCAACGGGACCAACGGTTATTGTTATAATTTAAAAAGAAACCAAAAATTCTTTGAAATGAACAAATAAATAAAAATCTAACATTTCATGAAATCTCGTAGTAACAATAGTAACAAAGCCGAGAAACAGATGTTTGAAGCTAATAACCTTTTAAATTATAGCTCAATGGAAACGGGTTGTGGCCTGTGATTACAGAGACGGAGATAAAAATCGACCGAAAAACTATTTAAAAAAGACAAAGCTCGAAAACGCAAAATTATTTGTGAAAACAGATACTTTCAAAAGTCACAACAGACTTGGGATTAATACAAAAAACAACGAATGAAACTTCAACACCTCAGGAAGCCAATTAAACATGTTAATAATGAGACTAAATCACGAGCCCACAAAAAAAAATTCATGAAGAAGCCAAAACTTCGAACAATTTTACATAATGACACTGTTTAAGGCACAAGTTTTATAAGATGTTACCTGAAAGATGTGTAAATCAATGTTTTTCCTACATCTTAACATCAACGAGTCTTCCTTATAAAAGGACTACTTAGACATGTCAACAAAAGAAACCCAAAAACTGAACCGTATAGAAATCTCGAAATTTCTTTATGAAAATATATGGTCGAAGCAATCAGTCTCAACGCACAACCGAGCGCGAAAAAAAAATGAATCAACGAGAATATTTAAAAATTCTAATCAGTAAGACTGAGTTACATGTTGACGACAAGCAAAAGTGAGACAGATGAAACAAATCTTTTTTTAAATTTAATTTGAAAATCGTTAAAACAAACAGCTAGCTATAAACTCAAATATTTAAATCGTCTGAGTTATACCTCTTAGGAAAACAAATAAAACCTAGCGCAATCAGGTATATGATGTCCTACAACGAATAGATAGACAAACTTAGGCAAAATGAAAAGTCCCAAAGTTTTGCGAGATAACTAGGTCTCAGCCCAAAAAGCATAAACTATTCAACAAAAATAATTAACATATCCAGAATAGCCCTTTTCTAACGTTGCGCAACTCTGCTAAAATGTTTCTTTTTTTTAAATTGGACTCGTCAATATCTGATATTTCAACGGGGAAACAAATAAACTTATAAAATTACATCTAGGATAAAAAAAGAAAAATTGAAAACGCGTAGTACCAAAATAAAGAAACCATTAGTTGAAAACAAAATTGTTACCAACCTTAATTTTTACATCACAAAAAATCTATTTCTGCCTGTTTTTACTGAGGTTGCCCCCGAAATTGAGAGAAGTGAGAAAAAAATTTGCAAATTTCAAAAATTCATTCATATTTTCTCAATATATATATATATATATATATATATATATATATATATATATATATATATATATATATATTCAAAGTCCTAACAGACAATAGATGACAACTGAAAATAATCTAGGTTCTTTTATACATTAACAAAAATAACTGTATCCTTGATTGGGGACGCTAAGTCATTGAACTAAGAAAATTTTAAGAATTGAAAACAAAACGCACGAAGTCCATAAAATTTTTACGAAAACAATTGGTCAGAGCCATAAAAACCGTGAGCCTAATTCTGAAACTATACGATAACCTCGTAGAGTCTCGTTTAATGTAAACAGTATCTGTCATTAATTGAGCCCTGATTTGAAATTCTTGTCCGTAATTTACATAAAAATAATTACATAGCGGAAATTTTTTGAAAGAGAAAGGTCGCGCCCCATTAAAATCTGAAAAAAAATTTTCATAAGGATTCATTGTGAGATCAAGATCAGCCCAGATGTTGCTAAGCGTCTAACATAACACTCAATTATAGAAATGATTGCGAAGTAAATCAATTCTATACAAAACTTTTCATTTTGTCAATAAAGAATAATGCATTTTGTATAACTATCAACTTTAAATTTGCAAAAAATTGGCAAAATTATAATTCCAGAAGACTATTAATGACAGCGAGAGTACAACTAGCACTTTTTTGAGATTAAAAATAAATGTTGCTGCCTTTTAAATTTTTGTACTTCCATCATGTTTAGACTTACATCATTTCTTTATGAAAATATATGGTCGAAGCAATCAGTCTCAACGCACAACCGAGCGCGAAAAAAAATTGAATCAACGAGAATATTTAAAAATTCTAATCAGTAAGACTGAGTTACATGATGACGACAAGCAAAAGTGAGACAGATGAAACAAATCTTTTTTTTTAATTTAATTTGAAAATCGTTAAAACAAACAGCTGGCTATAAACTCAAATATTTAAATCGTCTGAGTTATACCTCTTAGGAAAAACAAATAATACCTAGCGCAATCAAGCATATGATGTCCTACAATGAATAGATAGACAAACTTAGGCAAAATGAAAAGTCCCAAAGTTTTGCGAGATAACTGGGTCTCAGCCCAAAAAGCATAAAACTATTCAACAAAAATAATTAACATATCCAGAATAGCCCTTTTCTAACGTTGCGCAACTCTGCTAAAATGTTTCTTTTTTTAAATTGGACTCGTCAATATCTGATATTTCAACGGGGAAACAAATAAACTTATAAAATTACATCTAGGATAAAAAAAGAAAAATTGAAAACGCGTAGTACCAAAATAAAGAAACCATTAGTTGAAAACAAAATTGTTACCAACCTTAATTTTTTACATCACAAAAAATCTATTTCTGCCTGTTTTTACTGAGGTTGCCCCCGAAATTGAGAGAAGTGAGAAAAATATTTGCAAATTTCAAAAATTCATTCATATTTTCTCAATATATATATATATATATATATATATATATATATATATATATATATATATATATATATATATATATACATATATATATATATATATATATATTCAAAGTCCTAACAGACAATAGATGACAACTGAAAATAATCTAGGTTCTTTTATACATTAACAAAAATAACTGTATCCTTGATTGGGGACGCTAAGTCATTGAACTAAGAAAATTTTAAGAATTGAAAACAAAACGCACGAAGTCCATAAAATTTTTACGAAAACAATTGGTCAGAGCCATAAAAACCGTGAGCCTAATTCTGAAACTATACGATAACCTCGTAGAGTCTCGTTTAATGTAAACAGTATCTGTCATTAATTGAGCCCTGATTTGAAATTCTTGTCCGTAATTTACATAAAAATAATTACATAGCGGAAATTTTTTGAAAGAGAAAGGTCGCGCCCCATTAAAATCTGAAAAAAATTTTCATAAGGATTCATTGTGAGATCAAGATCAGCCCAGATGTTGCTAAGCGTCTAACATAACACTCAATTATAGAAATGATTGCGAAGTAAATCAATTCTATACAAAACTTTTCAGTTTGTCAATAAAGAATAATGCATTTTGTATAACTATCAACTTTAAATTTGCAAAAAATTGGCAAAATTATAATTCCAGAAGACTATTAATGACAGCGAGAGTACAACTAGCACTTTTTTGAGATTAAAAAGAATGTTGCTGCCTTTTAAATTTTTGTACTTCCATCATGTTTAGACTTACATCATTTCTTTATGAAAATATATGGTCGAAGCAATCAGTCTCAACGCACAACCGAGCGCGAAAAAAAATTGAATCAACGAGAATATTTAAAAATTCTAATCAGTAAGACTGAGTTACATGATGACGACAAGCAAAAGTGAGACAGATGAAACAAATCTTTTTTTTTAATTTAATTTGAAAATCGTTAAAACAAACAGCTAGCTATAAACTCAAATATTTAAATCGTCTGAGTTATACCTCTTAGGAAAACAAATAATACCTAGCGCAATCAAGCATATGATGTCCTACAACGAATAGATAGACAAACTTAGGCAAAATGAAAAGTCCCAAAGTTTTGCGAGATAACTGGGTCTCAGCCCAAAAAGCATAAACTATTCAACAAAAATAATTAACATATCCAGAATAGCCCTTTTCAAACGTTGTGCAACTCTGCTAAAATGGTTTTTTTTAAATTGGACTCGTCAATATCTGATATTTTAACGGGGAAACAAATAAATTCATAAAATTACATCTAGGATAAAAAAAGAAAAATTGAAAACGCGTAGTACCAAAATAAAAAACCATTAGTTGAAAATAAAATTGTTACCAACCTTAACTTTTACATCACAAAAAAACTATTTCTGCCTGTTTTTACTGAGGTTGCCCCCGAATTTGAGAGAAGTGAGAAAAAATATTTGCAAATTTCAAAAATTCATTCATTTTTTCTCCAAAAAAAAATATATATATATATATATATATATTCAAAGTCCTAACAGACATTAGATGACAACTGAAAATAATCTAGGTTCTTTTATACATTAACAAAAATAACTGTATCCTTGATTGGGGACGCTAAGTCATTGAACTAAGAAAATTTTAAGAATTGAAAACAAAACGCACGAAGTCCATAAAATTTTTGCGAAAACAATTGGTCAGAGCCATAAAAACCGTGAGCCTAATTCTGAAATTATACGATAACCTCGTAGGGTCTCGTTTAATGTAAACAGTATCTGTCATTAATTGAGCCCTGATTTGAAATTCTTGTCCGTAATTTACATAAAAATAATTACATAGCGGAAATTTTTTGAAAGAGAAAGGTCGCGCCCCGTTAAAATCTAATAAAAATTTTTCATAAGGATTCATTGTGAGATCAAGATCAGCCCAGATGTTGCTAAGCGTCTAACATAACATTCAATTATAGAAATGATTGCGAAGTAAATCAATTCTATACAAAACTTTTCAGTTTGTCAATAAAGAATAATGCATTTTGTATAACTATCAACTTTAAATTTGAAAAAAATTGTTAAAATTATAATTCCAGAAGACTATTAATGACAGCGGGAGTACAACTAGCACTTTTTTGAGATTAAAAAGAATGTTGCTGCCTTTTAAATTTTTGTACTTCCATCATGTTTAGAGCATATGGGCTAAAAAAACCATTTTTTCGAAAAAGTCTGAATTTTGAAAAATTTAGCAAATATTCCAGCCAAAAAATGGAATCCAACAATTCATCGGACCTCCTCTGTCTTTGGAGATAAAATCAATTACACAACAATTAACAATTTCATTATATTTTAGCAATATTGACAAAAATGGGGTCAAAATTGACAAAAATTTGGTCAAAAATATGAAAAAACAGCTGAAATACGTCTAATATTCACAAAATTTTAAACCTCGATAACTCCCTAATGAAAGCCAAAATTGAAAAAATCTTTTTAATTCTGTATTCTGCGCTGGATGGGCTTTCTAATGATACCACTCACAATTCTCTACGATTATTATATCGATCGGCCAAAATTGTCTGAACAAAAAAAACCATTTGAGTATATAGTTCCTCCCCCCTTAGAGAGGGGTCGGAACAAAAAGCTTTGTAAAGATGTTTTTCATTAAACAATGAAACAATGAAACCTACAATTGAATTAAGAGCAGATTGCAAATGCTTCAAATTATTTAGTCTCTGTCTTCGTTTTTTGTTTCAATTCAAAAAACTAAATCTCATATATAACTGCTATCAAGTTATATGATTCCAAGTATTGCAATTTTTTAAATAAGGTATTGGAACTATTGTTTCCCTGTTACTGAGAGACAATTTATTCTATTTTGTTTGATAACCGCACGGATGACCATATTGGAGCCCTAAAACACAGAATGTCCGTTATAAAACAATTACATCATAAGATTCTTGAAGTAATTATACCAACGATCCTTTCTCTAGGACAGTTTTCTTAGGCACTTTGCAAAAAGAAAATCGTTTTGCTTAACTAATTGAAGAATTTGATAATCAGAACAAAATGTACAGTTGATTACAATTTGGTGTTTTTCGCCTCTTAACGAGTTTTTGGCCTTCGTACCAAAGATAATTTTAGCAACAGGAAAACCCAGGTTCACCAAAACTGCTTTCTTAAATCATTTTTTCTACTCTAAATGTCGAATTTTTCCATCACGATCTAAAAAAATGCTTTCACGGAACAAAACTAATAGCAGATTTATGCTTCGTTTCTAAGTATTTATTTCCGCTATTCAAAATCAATACTCTGACAATTTTTTCATTTTGTAGTTTTTTGGAAAAATGCAGTTAATTGAAAACAGCATATTAACTTTTATTGAAAATTTCAATTTTTATCCTTTTGTGTTTACCAAATGTTTGACCCGATTTTCAGGAAAAAAGAACAAATACTCGAACTTTAAAACCGTAGCTCAAGCCGATATTGCTTTTCATTTAATACTTGTTGATAGTGAATTTTTTTGTGGTAATTTTCCATTTAATCCTTTTAAAAGCAACTTGATAAAAATGGGAGGCTATTTTTAATAAAGCGCTAACATTTAGGGGCGGGGTCATGGCATGCATTACTTGTGTTTAACAAATGACCTATTAGCGGCTATTATTTATATAAGTGAAAAATTAATGAAATTTCTCTTTACTTGACGTAATAGTGGGAGTTATATAATTGCAAAGTTTTGTAAACAGAAATATTCATGCTGACAACAATCAAAATTGTTTTTCCTCCATTTTTCTGTGGAAAAATATCACCTTGTTTATAAAATTTTAATTTAACCTCTCTCTCATTTAATGAGTTGAGTTCACGGTAACAAATTCCTTTGTCCTGAACTGGTGACTTGACGCAATAATCGCTGAAAAAGTCAAAACTTCCTAATAAAATTCCCTGCTAAGCCCCCGTGTAAATGTCAGATTAAATTAAATCTAACAGTTCAAAACTCGGTCTAGTAAATTTCCCATTTGATTCACATGTAATTCAAACTGATTGCTCCTTTTGTTCTTATTTGAAGTGTGATTTTCTTTATTGTTCATTTCAGGGTCGGAAAGCGCCTCATATTTGTACGCGTCAAAGCCATCAAGGCGCGTTATGAAATTAATCAGATTCATTGGTCCGTGGTTGCTAGTTGGCGGCGGCCCCCAACGACGATCAAATAGCATGCACAGACGCTATACCACACATGTGGCGAACCGACATAGCTCGTGTTTGTCAAACAAACACTTCGGAAGCAATGACGTCACGCACGTTTTCATCCCGAATCACGCCTCGTTTGAAAATCACGTGACTTGTGGCGAAGTTGTAGGCAACCATGTAATTCACCGAGACGAGACCCCGATTACGGACATGCACCAAATACACGACACGAGAACGCGAGTTGGTTCTCGTCTCGCCACGAATCGGAATTTTGCCCAAAATTGTAACAGTCACTGTAATAACACAGCAAGTAATAATACAAACGCTAACCATCACCGAAACGCAGCTTATTACAGCGTAATCGATAACGTCCACGATTCGGTTTCAAACTCGGTTTCGATTCCCAAAAATGATTTTCACCAATCGCCAAATCATCACAGTTATCATCAACAAAACAATGTGACGATGTGTAACAATAATAATAACAATTACAGCAGGTGTTCATGTGCCAATATGAACAATGTAAACAACGTAAACAACAACAATAATAATAACCATCATCATCATCTTGATCATCACTCAAATTCGCACCTTGAGAACGTTCTAGAATCGTTTGTGGCCCGATTGGAAATGATACATTCTTCGCCCCTGGATAAAAATGAACTTTCGGAAAGTACCAGAGACATGTTAGAACAGTGGGGTTATTTAGCCCGAGTTGTTGACAGGTTTTTTGCGGTTGTTTATTTTATAGTTAATGTTCTGTGTTTAACTCCATTTATACCTTTCTATGCGGGATGGGAGTATAAGTAATGTTGTTTATATATCAGTAGTCTCAATGTTAGATCTGCCATTATTTTTGTTGTCAATTAAATATTTACATATACATTTTTCATAGAATCTAAAACTCTATAATTTGTCGATAAAGGAATAAATATTGCCCGGGTGACGTTTTTCAAATTCTGGCCCTCTGAGCAGATCTTGGCGCGCTAATGGTTCACATTTCACCGACAATGACTTTTACTGACAATACTGAATTTTTGAATTTTGGTAGCGGCCCCGTCGCCATGAGTGCAACTTATGAAAAGACCATTTTTGACGGACATTGCGTATGAAAAGACCTCTGCTCGACTTTAGACGTGGTTTTGACTTTAACCGTAACTCAAAGGATAGTCTTGATATTGGATCCACAGTATATGATATCCTCGACTTTGTCCCGGTAATAGACGATGTCCTTGAATTTGACTCGATGTCTCGGCAATGAAAGCTGTCCTCGACATTAGGCTAAAATTCTTGTAGTTCATTATATATTGTTTTCCCGAGTGTTTGTAGTAAGGTCTGTATTGGATCAGTTGGTGAGATCCCGGACTAAGTTTCGTGTAGGCTGAGAGAATCATCTCAACTCAGAAAACGTTTTTTCTAGAAAAACCCGATTTGGTTCATGCCCGACTAATAAAAATAAATCAGGCTTGACTTCATTATTGTCTTCAACTATTTTAATAAAGTCAATATTTGCCCCCTCCCCCAACATGAAATTATCAGGCTTTTCATTAAGTGGAGCTGCAATCCAATTGGGATAAGATGATGAATATCTGAACCGGTTGATACTCACAAAAATGGGCCACGATTATACTGTCGGTACAAAAAAATGGCCATGAGTCGAATTCGTCCGCTTTAGCGCAAACTAACAAAAATATTCTGACAAGACGCTTTAATGTATCGACGGTGTGCGCCTATGCAAAATTTTTCGACAATGAAATGAAAGTGTGACGATTCGAAAATTTGAAAATGGGATCAGACTGGGTGATGCAAACGAAAAGAGACCGTGATCAGCTAATCTGACAAAACGTTGAAAATATGCGCAATTGTGCGCTCATGTGCTTATCAGTGCTCTCATGTGCTCAAAAGCTGCTCAAAATTGCGCAATTTAAGACAGACATAATCCGAAGGAATAGACATTGCAAGAATTTGCGAATATGACACAACAATCGAGACAGGTCAAACTGCGCGAGTCATCAGACAAAATTTAAATACAATCTCAAACTCTTGCTTCTCATTATAATTTAATTCATGTCATATTTTCCCCAAGAGCCTCTGAAACCGTTTTTCAGAAAAATACAATTTTAACTCACGGTAGTAACTGTTAAAACGTCCAGCAAATAAAGCAGATGTTTTTATTCTCTCTCATTTTAGTATAATTATTTAAAAGCTTAATAACAAAAATTACAAAAACTTTAAGACCAATTTTTTCGCCATGCTGGAACAACTCGTTTTTTTTCACCTGCTTGACATTTTTAGTGACGCTTGTCTGAGCTTGCAGTGCATACTAATAAGTTACTGAGTTAGAAGCATACAAAACTTAAAAATAAACTTTTTTTAATTCAGCGTTTAATGAGATTATGCATGAAATTATCAAGTAACGAGCGTTTTTTGGACTTAATAATGGAAAAAAAACGCGCTTATGACTCAAACTTGTGGTTTTATGTTTCGAAATAGTGGTCAAGATAGTGCAATTTATTCAGGCCTATTGGTATTATCATTGGAATTTGTGGTCTCAATATTCAGTATATTGTGCTTATGAGTCAGATCAGCTGGACAAGATTGGACAGATCAGTGGAATGATGGAACAGAGCACAAGAGTTGAACTGGATGGCAAGATGTTGGAGATCATCAACGCTGTGGAGGACCAGAACACAAGAGATGTCATCAGGGAACTGGCAGTGATATTTAAAGAAAAATCGGAGTTAGACGAAAAAAGGTTTGCTAAAGTTGGAATGCTAACTTGAGACCTAAATGAAAGACTCAGCCACAGCAAAAAATTAATCATATCCAGAAAAATTGCCTGTCATCTTTTGCAGTGAGTGAATCTCCCAAAGGAAAACTGGGGTTTTTTTTCAGCGTTGGCAGCAATGATGTGTTAATTCTAAAAATTCCCCAAGATAAAACTCCTAATATTAAAAGTTGAACATCCAAACTGATAAAAAAAAATGTTCTGGACCTTTCTACCAGCTACAAGAGACGGATTGTTTGAATCAGTTTCTAACTTCTATGATTAAAATGCTAATCGTTGTCCACTGAACCACAGTCAATTGCAAAACGCTTTTTTTTAAAAAAAAGAACTTCCGGTTGAGGTGACTTTGAATGACCAGAAATAAAGCCGTTTAATGTTTTTGGTTTTACTGACATCGACATCATAAGCGGCAAAACCTAGCACTATTTTTGAATGATTTCAATATTAATGTCATGCTAAATATTGGCTTGGTCTCCCACTTCAACAAAATTGAAAAATCTCATCAATGGGAGAAAAAAACAGAAACCTCCCGATCAAGGAACCCAAAGTAATAAAGTTAGAAAATGGCGTCTTGTGTCATGGAAATTGAGAAGTATGAGTAACAGACAAAATTTTGATATAATACGATTTTGAAACACTGAACCGACTTGACCCAGAAAATTCCTGATAAGTGGAAAGCCGCATCCTCAAAAGCAGAAAACCATTTATTACAGTGGATTAAACGAAGTTAGCAAGGAAACTAGCAAGGTTCACTTCTGTCTACAAAATTGTTCTTTGTTTTCATCAAGATCTTCCAGATGTTATCGTTTTTGTAAATCCGTACTCAATCCCTCACGAAACAAGTTATTGGTTATGAAAGGACGCCACTGGGAACTGGTAGAGTTCCCAGTGGAACTTTATGTCTGTTAACAACATAGAACGTGCAGTCAAGAACTGTCTCTAAATTGTTTTTAAAGGGCACGATAAAAAGTTGAAATTTCCCGATAAAACTTGACATTTTTCTCTACTGTCAGTGAAATAGGAGCGTATCTCTGCTTTGATTTGTCATGTTGAAACACATGTTGATATTTCGATGAAGAAAAAATTTCGGCTTATTAATTATTGAGTGGAAAAAAAGAAAAGAAACATTAAAACATTGATAAAACTGAGTCTCTGCGAATCACTTTTAATTTCTGACATTTCTCATAATTTCCGAGAGCAACGTTGTCTTTGCGTACATATCTAATCATTTAAAAAGTCTGAATAGAAGTATTTAAATGAATTACAGTAAAAAACAGGCTATTTGAACCAATTGTGACTACAGATTATTCTACAACTCCCAATGTTTCTTCAATTGAACGCAAGTTTGATGCTTATAAAACTAGCCGAAAGCAAAGTATGAGAAATTGTATTGCTGGATCTTCATCAAGACTAAGGGCGGGACTGCCAATGACTTTCATGAAGCCAAATAAACGCACAAAAAATCCGGAGATGACAATGTTGTTCGACCGAGAACACATCAATCTGCTGTCCAAATATGCATTTACAAGAAAGATATTTGGTTTGAAGGATCGCATTCTACATGTAAGGTGGATGTTGGTCGAGCTAAGTTTTAGCAGCATGACTGTCGATTTTATGCCTCAAGATTAAGAAAAAAAAATTGCTGCTTCTACTATTTTATTTTCCCTTTACAGTGATGTATTTATTTAAAATTCTGTTCACTTTTTAGATTGTTAGAAAAATTTTCATTTTTTCGAATTTTTTTTTAAAAAGTTCAAATCTTTCAAATTTTTCCAGACGTGTTTTTAAAATCTTCTGATTGGGAGAAAACAAGGTTTTTTTAACGAACGAACAGAATTAAAAAAGACAGGCACGCAGCACAATGACAGCCATTTGTGAATTAATCAACCATATAACGCTGTTTATTAAAACACATCTCGCTATTCTTCCCTGAATTGTCAATTTCACAAATGATTTTTATACCATAAACGGACAAAAACTGCTCTACACGAGCCACTCTGCTTGTTCAACCGGCAGTCCAGCACAAAAACCACACAGATCTTTAAAAAAATCCGAAACTAGGTAATTATAAACAACCGAGATCATATATCTAACAAAGTTAACTTGACATTTCTAGTCCCTCACGACGACAAGTGATTCTCACTCGGGTACAATCTTCTTACGGCATACCTGCCCCACAACATGAATTGGGCTGATACGAAGACTGTACTTCACCGAGACGATCAAGTGTTTGTATCAGCGCCTGTGCCAAAGCCTAAAGACGGCTGCTTAAAATCTGAGAACTATTGCGAATCTAATGGACTCAAGCACAGTGTGACCAAAACAAAAACCATGAGATTCCATTGCAGTCAAAGAAAACCCAAAATGGAACAACTTAACCTTGAACTAAATTTAACCAAAAAACTCAAAATCTCCACTCACTGGATTTCTTGCTAAGAAAGCAAAAAGAACTAGCAACTATATCAACCGACTCCTATCATACAAAAAGATCAATTTAAACACAACGTTAAAACGCTCTGTGTTTGTGGTCACATCACCAGCTAACTAATGACTTGGTATTTTTTAGTTGACAACCAAATTTCAACAACACAATTTGAAAAACACGTGTCCAATTCTACTCGAATAATTGCCAAATATTGATTTGAAGAAACAGCTCAAATGAAAGAAGCAACATACTCGATGAAACCTCGGTGCCTCTTTAATTACTGCCTCTTTACAATCAATTCTCAAAACACAAGATGATTTAATGAAATGTAGTCTTTTGCCTGTTTTGCTAAACCCGAACAAAAGTTCGTTGAAAAAAAATACAGATAATCTGAAAGATGCTTTTAAAACCAGCATTCGCAACAGTCAACCAGTTTCGGATCGCGACATGACTGCAATTAACAATTATATCCATTTTCACCAAGCATCAGCCAACGCATCTAACCGCGCCAATTGCAACCCGGGTCGAGATTTGGTCAAAAAAATAATGTAAGATTTTCGGTGAATAGCGGTGAAATTTTTTCACCGCAAAGCGCCCGCATCTGTTAGCGTTGAATGCGCTAAATTTTTGCGGTTTTTAGCGGTGAAAAAAATTCACCGGATTTCTTACAAAAAAGAAATTGCCGTACACGTGTTCGAACCCCTCACCTCCTGCGTCTCAATTACTTCTTATTCCACTGCGCCATCTGTTACTTTCTGCAGTGCTATATCCTGTGAATATAAGACACGCGCTGAAATTAACGCGGTGAATATTTGTAAGATCTGCGATTTTAGCGGTGAAAAAAATTTTTCACCGCATTCTGATGGTAGCGGTGAAAATTTTCTTTTCACACCCAGTATTAGACCTCGACTTTTGAACATACTTTATAACTCTAGTAGGGGTGGTCCAATATTGACTACAAATACACAGTCCAGCTCCTAGTTAAAGTCGAGGTAAAGTCTTTTCATGGGTCCAGACAAGGTCTTTTCATAAAAAATTAAGGTCGAGCATTGTCTTTTCATGAGTCGAGGATTGCATTTTTGTGGGATTAACAATGGTTAACTTCTCTTTACTTCTTTGTGTAGATTTATAATATCTACCAACAACACCAAACTAGCGTTGCAACAGGCAGTCCACCTTCAAAAACCCGGTGGAAGTTTGCCAAAAAATCTTAAGAAATATTGAATTCTTAAGATAAATTAGTTTTTGCAAGTAACCTTTATACCGAATTTGTTCGGCTGAAATCAACTGGTTAACAAAGCTCTAACAATCGAACTCTCAGCGGCAATGAGTTTATTGTTGTAATTTAGTTTATTTGGTTCTAAAAAATTGTTTTTTGAAAAATATATTTATAACCCCGCAGTTTGCTTTTTGATAAAAAATGAGAAACAGCGCAAAATTTGAACAGTCAAACCTATTGACTACGTTATAAGCACCAGCCATTTTTCAGCACCAATGTTAATTTTTTGAGTCCAGCCAGAACATCTTGGGTCGAGCTAATGTCGAGCAGCATATTTGGGTCGAGCTAAAGTCCAGCATCAAAAATTTTGTTCGAGCTAAAGTCCAGTTGAACGATTAGGTCCAGCTAAAGTCTTATCATGGGCTGTTTGAGTTGAGCATGGTCTTTTCATACCACTTTTCTGTCGAGCATGGTCTTTTCATAAGTCGATGTCTAAGCCTGGGCGGCATTCTGCTGGCAGCGGTGAAAGGTTTTCTTTCACCGCTTAATCGGTGAAAAAGAAAATTTCACCGCATAAAAGTTTTTCAACGCATTCATCGCATTGAACGCAAATCTTACATTCTTACTCAAATTCACAGCAAATCGTACATCTTTTAGCGATTTTTAGCGCTGACACCTCAACCCGGGAACATAAGAGATAGCAACTCAAACAGGACCGTAGCATCTTGTTGATATCGTTACCCAAACACAGCTTACCGAAATCAACCGAACGACCTCAGATCCTCAACATTACCAAAACGAACTACTCCATGCACCCTGATAACTACCTCAATACAACCCCATTTGTCTCATGATACTGATCAGCCTATCAATACTGATTTTGAAATAACCGAGCCATCGTTCCTTCCAGAGATTAAATGGTCTCAACTCAACACAGACAAACCTATAATAACAATAGACGCAAACTCAGTGCCAAATTTGTCATCACATCAAAACCAATTGAAAAACCAAATCTCCTACGCTCAATTTACAGAAACAAATATCCTGACTGTCGTTCAAGATTGCACGAATGGCAATGCGATCAACTTCAACAAAACACAAAAAAAATGATTCGGGAGCTTTTCTACATATGAGCAAACAAAGTGTTAAGATTTTTGCACTGCAGACTTACTACCAGAGTTGTGCTTTTTGCAAACCCATATGTGTTGCAGGTCAACGCTACTCCTATTTACAATTTTAGCCATGTCTTCAAGTTTAGCTTTATGTACAAGTGTTTTGGAGCAGTCAACTAACATACAACCGAGACTAATGTATAAAACAGTCAAAAACATTGCCATATTCGAGTAATTAACTTTTTTGCAAATTTTACACCGCCTTCATCCTGTGAACAGTGTTTTTTCAATTCATTATATGTTTCATTCCTATTGGATAGACGGAGTTTCTGATCGAAAACTAATCTGCTAACCGACAGCCAGAGTATTTCTTTCGCACACCCATAAGTATTTTAGTCCATTACCTCTCATGTTTCAATTTTTTATGTCTTCAGTTCTAAATTTATGTACAATTATGAGCAGTCAGCTAACTTACAACTGAGCCTAATGTGTAATACTTTCCTACACATTACCATATTGGAGTACTTCAAATTTTTTCAATTTGTTTTTTTTTCATGCTCTGAACAGTGCTTTTTTAATTCATTGTCTATTTCCTTGCTATCGGCTAGACGGAGTTTCTGGTTTTAAAAAATGCTGTCATTGTTTAATCTGTTGATCAGCTAAAAACGGTTCTTCGCAGGTTCAGTTCTTCAGAAGTGAAATTGGCAATAATTGGATGTTTCAGTCCTGTTGATATTCAGCAACTGCAGATTGGTAAATTCAGAGTTTCCAGTTTATAATGGGCTCTTCAAATGAATCAACAGTGCTGACTTGATTAAAAAATTGAACAAAAATTACCATGGTTGACTATTAAAGACTCGAGATCACGCTACAAGATTGGTGGTTCCTAGGCAAAGTTATTTGCTTTCAAAAAGTTGCTATTTGAAGTAGCTGTAGATTGTTGCTGTTGTTTTTTCTCTTGTTCTTTTGCAAATTTTCCGAGCGAAAAAAAGGGGACTTGGCTTCTCTCGGCTGTATTGACACAAAAATATATTGTT
Source organism: Convolutriloba macropyga (assembly GCF_964194025.1). Lineage (NCBI taxonomy): Eukaryota > Metazoa > Xenacoelomorpha > Acoela > Convolutidae > Convolutriloba > Convolutriloba macropyga. The sequence goes on from NC_134478.1 coordinate 46,526,364, forward strand.
TCTGATTGTGTTACGTCTCCACGTCCAGATGGTGGCTTTAGAGGAAGTTTTGTTGACAAAATTCAACATTATTTGATTTTTCAGTAATGCAGAAGGACAAACATCCGTGTGCTTCGCGCATAAACTTTTTATTTGGCATGTTCTTAATCCAATTTCATTTTGTCCCCTCTTCAGTGCTTCACTTCGGAAGTTTGAAAAGGTCATGATGTCAACAACAAATCATCTGTAGCATCAGACAGTATCACATCAGTGTTTTTCATCTACCAGTTTCACAAGAAGAAATATAACCTTGAGTTGGATAAACAATGGCAACGGAAAACTATTCAAGAGTTCCAACTGATTGATGACTGTGATAACTCTGATCCCAGTGATCCATTTCGGAGTTTTTCATAGGAAACGCTCAATTTCACTGAGGTCTTTTCTAGACGGTGATACGGTTGAACCCATTAGAAGTAGTTTCTCGAAGCGGTCTTAACCTACTCAAGGGTTGAACTTGGTGTCTCATTTGTGAATCTACTTGCTGTTCCCGCTTATTAAACTCCAGCTGTGACATGACACCGGACTTTGGTTCACTTCATCTGCGATGAAAATGTTCACTCAATTCTCAATTTTGGCTGAGTTAGGTGATATGAGGAATCACAGTCTGAGGAGGCACCAAACACCACCCAAAAAAAGAAATTTTGAAGCAACTTCAGGAAAAACTCACTGGTGACCTCATTTTCAAAAGTTCTCATTTGGGGCTTTTGCAGATCCACAAGTATTACTGTCCATCGCTACTTCTGTTCTAAGTTTTTTAATGTCTTCACTTCTAGGCTTACGTACAAAATTTGTTTTTGTCCAGTCAACTACTTTTCAATTGAGCCTTTTGTATAATACAATCAATCACATGACCATAAGGGAATAATTCACATTTTTTTTTCAATTTTGTTTTCCTTTTTATCCTCTGAAAAGTGCGGAAAAAAGTAATAGTTGTATTTAAAAGTAACCGTAGTCTTGTTGATATTCAGCAAATTAATTCTGCTCAAAACTTCTTCGGCGAGGAAAATGTTGGCTCAAATCGCAAACGTGGCTAAGTTAGGTGATAAAGACACCTGATATTGCACACCTAAAATATGATCGAAAGTTTGCGGAAAAACTAAATGGTGACCTCATATTCAAACAATGTCCTTATGGAGTCAAATTCTTCAACACCTACCAACACAAATTAGATTTTCAGTGGTTAATTTTTACACCAAGCAAAAAAAAACAAATTTGAAAAGGTTGATCCAACTATAAAAAAAATTGCAGTTTCATTGCCATTGGGATCAATTGTCTGTGAACCGCGCAAATGCATACAGGGTAAAAGGCCAGAGTCAGATGGCTTTCATGACTTCACATGTCATGGGAGAGCAGAGCCATTTTCTCGCCAGACTAACCTCAACCATTTGATAATGCAGACATTGACCTTAAATCACGTGATCTCAGTGCCAGAACCAAACTATCTCTTCAGTAGAGACAGCAAGAGAGCCTAAGTGCTCCGACTCGTAACATGGAAAGTGGATCGGCAGGTTTTGTGAGTAATGACAGAGGCGAACCCAGTGCAGACGGTTTTTTCGAACAGAAAATCTCCTTGCTGCTCCGGGTCTCAAAATCGGCGCCTGTGTTGGGAGCCGTAAATTTGAAAACGGATTTTCATAAGATTTCCTATTTGTAACTTACTCTTCTGCAACGAGTTGACAATTTCAGTGGCACGGTTTGCAGGCCAGTCTTCATTATAAGGTATTTGACATTTAAGCCGTTCTCTTACAACTCTGAGTACGGGAGATTACTGATAAAAATCATTGTTTAATCAACACATCAATTACAAACAGTTCATCGCAAGATCAGCTCCTTTGAACAAAAATTAGGAGTTAGATGTTTCAGTATTGCTGATATTCAGCAACTGCAGGTTGCTAAATCAAGAGTTTCTTTTATGTAGAGTGGTCTTCAATTGAACCAACATTGCTGAAATTATGAAAAAAAGTAAACAATATTACCATGGGTGGCCATTAAAAACTCGAGCTCACTCTACAAGACTGGAGAGTGCTAGGCAAAATTATTTGCTACGAAACAAATCTCGCTGTAGAAGTAGCTATAGATTATTTGTGTTGTTTTTGTTCTTGTTGTTGTTGCCACTTTTTAGCCAGTAGTAATAAGTTACCAGTTTCAGAAGAAGTAAAATATCGTTTAGTTGGACAAAAACTGGCAACGGAAAGAATACTCAAGAATCTCAACTGATTGATTTCAGTGATATATATCTTCACAGCCATCTTTTCACAACCTTTTCCTGAAAACACTAAAATTCAATGAGGTCTTTTCCTGAGGGTGACACAGTTGAAGCCATTAGAACCAAATTCAGTTTCTCCTAGCGGTCTTAGTTCCTCAAAGATTGGACTTGGTGACCCATTTGTACAAATACTTGTTCTTCACTTTTATTAATTTCCAGCTTTAAGCGGACACTGGACTCCGTTCTATTCTTCAAAATGAAAGATTGTGGCTTAATTCTGAAACGTGGCAAAAAGTTATGTGATATGAGAATCGCACTCTGAAGAGGCACCTGACACCTCACACCAAAAACATGATAGAAATTTTCCGAAAAACGCACCTTCTATGAGCTCATGGTGACCTCATGCTCAAACTTTTTCCCTTGGGAGTCAAAGTTTGGACAGCTACCAAAAAAAATTTGGTTTCCAGTGGTTAAATTTTGCATCCCACAAAAAAATAAAGTTAAAAAACGTCGATCCAAATTCTAAAACTTGAATAGGATTGCAATTGGGATCCATTGTCTGTGAACCTTGCAAATGCATACGGGAAAAAATGTTTGAGTCATTTGGCTTGCCAGACTTTTCATGTCATAGCGGAGCAGAAAAATTTTCCCGCCAAGCTAACCTCAACGTTATGATAAGGCAAACAATGTCCTCATTTCACCTTCCCTCAGTGACTGAACCAAGTTATTTCATCAGTGGAGAGAGCAAGAAACCTATACGCTAAGACTCATAACATGTAAGATGGGTAAGCAGCTTTTGTGGGTGTTTACAGTGGTGGACTGTATGATGTTTTTCTTAAACAGAGAATCTCCGTGCTGCTCTGGGTTTCAAAAACGGCGTGAGTGTAAACGGAAAAACAACTTTTGATGAGATTTTCTATTTTTTGAGCTTATTTTTCTGCAACGAGTTGAACATTGCAGTGACACGCATTGTAGGCAAGTTTTCATAATTAAGATAACATTATAATATGAATTTGTTTTTACTTCTGTGTGTGGTAAATGTACAATTTGGAATAATAGACGGCAACAAAAAATAACAGCTTGAAAGCAATTTAGAAAACAATTAATCATTAGTCACTAGCTCAAAACAACATTTTCAAAATCTTCTAAAAACTTTCAAAATTTAGACAAAATTATCCCGTTTTCAGTCGGATTCCAAAAAACAATTTTAACGCAATGGGACAAATTTGGACGAAATTGGACGCAATTGGACAATTTTAACGCAAAAAACAAACGCAATTTTAAAACGTCTCAAAACAATTTTGCGTTCGTTGCCTCAAAACTTTCAGGAGCAAATCATAAAACTGAAAAAAACTTTTGCCTTAAATTATATCACAGGAAACAGGAGGAGTAAGTAGAATCTTTTCAAATAAATTTCTTTGAATTGATATAAAACAGGAAGAGGCAATTTAGACGAACAAAAAACTTTGTTCTAAAATTGTAATTTACTGTAGATTTCACAAGTAGCCATGAAGACATTTTAAAATTAGCCTTGACAGTGTGTGTTTTTAAAGAAAGCATCAGTCTGCACAAAAAGTCGACAACAGGTCAGGCTGATAGCAGCAATATCAAGCGATGTGTCATCAAACGTAGAAAGAGCATAGCTCTTGAAAAAGTCCCTCTGCTCACTTTTCTGGCTTTAAAATTATTTGCTACGAAACAAATCTCGCTGTAGAAGTAGCTATAGATTATTTGTGTTGTTTTTGTTCTTGTTGTTGTTGCCACTTTTTAGCCAGTAGTAATAAGTTACCAGTTTCAGAAGAAGTAAAATATCGTTTAGTTGGACAAAAACTGGCAACGGAAAGAATACTCAAGAATCTCAACTGATTGATTTCAGTGATATCTATCTTCACAGCCATCTTTTCACAACCTTTTCCTGAAAACACTAAAATTCAATGAGGTCTTTTCCTGAGGGTGACACAGTTGAAGCCATTAGAACCAAATTCAGTTTCTCCTAGCGGTCTTAGTTCCTCAAAGATTGGACTTGGTGACCCATTTGTACAAATACTTGTTCTTCACTTTTATTAAATTCCAGCTTTAAGCGGACACTGGACTCCGTTCTATTCTTCAAAATGAAAGATTGTGGCTTAATTCTGAAACGTGGCAAAAAGTTATGTGATATGAGAATCGCACTCTGAAGAGGCACCTGACACCTCACACCAAAAACATGATAGAAATTTTCCGAAAAACGCACCTTCTATGAGCTCATGGTGACCTCATGCTCAAACTTTTTCCCTTGGGAGTCAAAGTTTGGACAGCTACCAAAAAAAATTTGGTTTCCAGTGGTTAAATTTTGCATCCCACAAAAAAATAAAGTTAAAAAACGTCGATCCAAATTCTAAAACTTGAATAGGATTGCAATTGGGATCCATTGTCTGTGAACCTTGCAAATGCATACGGGAAAAAATGTTTGAGTCATTTGGCTTGCCAGACTTTTCATGTCATAGCGGAGCAGAAAAATTTTCCCGCCAAGCTAACCTCAACGTTATGATAAGGCAAACAATGTCCTCATTTCACCTTCCCTCAGTGACTGAACCAAGTTATTTCATCAGTGGAGAGAGCAAAAAACCTATACGCTAAGACTCATAACATGTAAGATGGGTAAGCAGCTTTTGTGGGTGTTTACAGTGGTGGACTGTATGATGTTTCTCTTAAACAGAGAATCTCCGTGCTGCTCTGGGTTTCAAAAACGGCGTGAGTGTAAACGGGAAAACAACTTTTGATGAGATTTTCTATTTTTTGAGCTTATTGTTCTGCAACGAGTTGAACATTGCAGTGACACGGATTGTAGGCAAGTTTTCATAATTAAGATAACATTATAATATGAATTTGTTTTTACTTCTGTGTGTGGTAAATGTACAATTTGGAATAATAGACGGCAACAAAAAATAACAGCTTGAAAGCAATTTAGAAAACAATTAATCATTAGTCACTAGCTCAAAACAACATTTTCAAAATCTTCTAAAAACTTTCAAAATTTTAGACAAAATTATCCCGTTTTCAGTCGGATTCCAAAAAACAATTTTAACGCAATTGGACAAAATTGGACGCAATTGGACGCAATTGGAAAATTTTAACGCAAAAAAACAAACGCAATTTTAAAACGTCTCAAAACAATTTTGCGTTCGTTGCCTCAAAACTTTCAGGAGCAAATCATAAAACTGAAAAAAACTTTTGCCTTAAATTATATCACAGGAAACAGGAGGAGTAAGTAGAATCTTTTCAAATAAATTTCTTTGAATTGATATAAAACAGGAAGAGGCAATTTAGACGAACAAAAAACTTTGTTCTAAAATTGTAATTTACTGTAGATTTCACAAGTAGCCATGAAGACATTTTAAAATTAGCCTTGACAGTGTGTGTTTTTAAAGAAAGCATCAGTCTGCACAAAAAGTCGACAACAGGTCAGGCTGATAGCAGCAATATCAAGCGATGTGTCATCAAACGTAGAAAGAGCATAGCTCTTGAAAAAGTCCCTCTGCTCACTTTTCTGGCTTTAAAATATATTAAATGGGTCGGAGACTACCCCCGACCTATTTGTGTTCCATTTCCTGCTGAAGTTCCGGATTTTGACGCCCTTGGAAAAGATACCATCGTGGTCATTTTAAAAAGAACCAGCTGTCTAGACAAAATCAAAGTGAAGTCCAACTTCCAATTTCATCAGGTCTTCAACGATCAAAAATGCGCAATTACAAAACGAGGACGTTCTTTCAACACTGGACCGAACAAACCGTTAACAAATCTTGATCAATGTCCAAATACTGATTGTTCTCGAATGAAATAAAAACTGATTGTTTTGCACGACGTTATCAATATCTAGTGAGCAAGCATCCAAGTAATAACAAAACACCTTTCCATCAATTGAATTGCAATTTGAAAAGACACAAGAAATGATGGAGGCTGGTATTTGAAAAGAGAGTGAGTGAGGAAACACCATTTTTTTCAACCGATTTAAGTCCCCAGTCCTCACTCTTGGCGTTACAGCATTTTCGTCTAATTGGAAGCAAATAAATTTCACCAGTTCTTCAGCGTTGAAAGCAGAAAGAACAATAAGAAGAAGCAAAAATCAAAACAAAACAATGATTCCAATTTGTTTCTCTCTTTAATCTTCAATTTCCCCTCCTTATATAGCTCTTGTCATTCTGTGCGCTTTCTTGTAGACTTTCTGTCTCTTTGAGGTGCACCATTTAAAGAGAACGTTTCTCATCAACATTTGTTTCGTTATTAAAAATTCTAGTTGATTAAGGCGCCTTCTGGTAGAATTTTATGTCTCTTTGTGGTGGCCAGATAGGCAGGAAGCCGTGGTAAGGGCCCTGAAGTATAACAGAAACCAAAGCCTATAACTTCGACTGTCATCAGAAAAGACCCTTTAAAGGCAACGATTTTGAGTAACCGCGGGCCTGAAAAAGTTTAATTTGAATATTGCGAAATCGGGCATCTCTGGGGTGGAACCTACCTCATAATCAGTGCAGAAAAAATGAAATAGAAAAAATTAGTTTCTGTAGATGTGATTACGAACGACTGAGAGACAAAATGATGGCGAGCTTTCCGCTTTCCTCTGCTACAGTAACGTGAGTCCAGCTTACTCGAGCGGCAAAGAAGTGAGCTCCCAGCGTGCGTTTAAATATCAACCACCCATAAAGTGAAACAACTTGAAACGGTGCAGAAAAAACTACGCCAGAACCGTACTCAGTGGTGAAAAAAATCAAGTTTGCCAAAATTCAAAAAGACGTTTTGCTGTCTTCTGATGAACAACGGAAATCATACGGGTCGAAATGAATGCAAGCAAGAGGCAAGAGAAAGATGTTTTGTTGTGTTTCATTAGGAAATCAAGAAACAAAAAACGGTGCCACCTAATTTGAGATAGGGGTCTGCCAAAGCGTCATCAACGATAGCAACGCACAGCTGTTCAAGAAGTACTCCTCAAAAAAAATTCGCTGTTTTCTCGTTTCCTTCAGTACCTAAGGTCATTTACGGTCATTTTTGCCTAAATGGTTTAAATGTCTCGAATGAAAAAATCTGTTATGAACTTGGTAAAATAGACAAGAAGAAAACTACAGTCAAGACACTCTTTCAGTTGTACTTCGAAAAAAATGCATTGCTGATTTACAATTTTTTAAAAAAATAGACATCTTTGAAGTTTTCCGAAATGGAAAGTAGGAGCTGTGAATCCACTTTTAAAACAAAGGATGAAAAGCCGAAATCGAAAATTAGTGTCTGATATCTCTATTATGCATCATATCTAAGTTGCTAGAAAAGCCGAATTATACTAATTTATCGTAACTCTTCGAAAATTAAGTTCACACTGCAAAATTTAGTTTCTGAAAACGGCGTTCAGTTTCTGAGAACGGCGTTCAACAATTCGGTTATTGAAAATGGCGTTTTGTTCGGTTTCTATGAGCGGCGTTTCTGAGAACGGCGTTCCGTACAACATAGTTCTTATCTGAGTGGTACTATTGAAGCCATTGAAAACAAAACTGCAGCAGGTTTCTTTTGTCTTTCTGAAGTTTCTCAAGGTTTCGTAAAGATAGATGGTTCATTAATCTTAAAGCTATCAGAAAATTAAGATAGGGGGTCAGTATCTAAAACTTCTGGAAATTTTGCTGGCAATTAGAGTGTATATTGTCAATTAACGATATTCTTGCTCATAGTAATCAGCTGTTACTTTGGTAAACCCACATAGGGCCCCTGATAAACCTTATAATCATAAATGATCAGGCGAAATTGTTTGTCATTCCACTGTTTACTTTTTTCCTGGTGATGTAAAGCTTATTTACAATGAACGACTGCTAAGCAGCTCAATTTGACTAATTTGGATAAACCGTTTATCTTGAAGCCAATACGTCTAAGCCAGAATTGAAGGTTCCAACAAACTTTTCTATCAAATTATTAGAAACGTGCCAAGTAAACTCACAAACCTGGATAAATTAAACATAGCGAAGAGTACGTGTATTTCAATTGTCGAGTATGCGTCTAATTGTTCAATGCAATCAAAAACAGAACATAAGAGTTTTAAACACTCTACAGGAAAGTTCTTCATTCAATAATTCCCAATTTAAATTATAAATAAAGGCTAAATTATGCTAATCTGCTGTACCATGGCTGTTTTTTTTACTATCTGACCTTCTCTTCACAAATTGTCATAGGCAGGTACGATATTGTATGAGCCGGTTACTTAGAGGTCTCGAAATCAAACAAAGGGCGATCAATTCTTTCTTTTTAACCAAATGCTCGAATTGTTGCACAGGACAAACTGTCAACCAATTGTTGATCAACTAAGTGGGCATGCAGGAAAAGTATTATTCTCTAATGGTGTCCAAATTTCTTGTAGTCTTATAGGAGAATAAATTGGAAACAAGCGGAAAACAGTTATAGCCACCGTCAGCCGTATTCAATGTTCCAGTTCGGGTAGTTGTTTCGCAGTCTGGAATTTTGAAGCAGACTTTGGAAATATTTTTGCTGTCAAATCTGGATTTTCTTATTCAAGTTTAGTGTAAAATATTTTTAGTGCGTAGTCAGTTAGGGGGTAAGTTAATATCTACTTTGGTTCGTTTCCTACCTGTTTGGGCATCGCGTTTTTGTTACGACTCGAAAAGGAGTATTGCTTGAGCGTCTATTTTGGTCGGTAGCCTTTGCAGTGTTTTAAAGGCAGGCTGTGAACGATAATCCGCATGCGCAAAATGTGTTTCTATCAAACGGCTGCACGAACAGCGAACAGAGCGAATGGTTTTTCGCTTCGTGTCTCTTTTGGAGGAAAAAAGAAAAATAAATTTGATGTTCATCTTTTTCGAAGTAATTTGTTTGTATCACTCCGATTTTTTAGTCGAAAGTGTTTCTCTCAATAATCTGAAATATCAATAGCTTGTTTGCATTTGAAACCACTTAGAATGTTTTGAGGATTGCCATTTATCTACCAGAACATATATATTGAAAACTTTTTTAAAGCAATGACTGGCGTTCTGCGTTTTGATGTTATGTAAAATATTTTTCGATTTCTTCTTTCATTAAAGGATTCATTTTTTCCACGGTTGTTTCTTTATTTAACAATTGTCTCACACTGTCTGTCGAATTGTGTTCCTTGGTTGCAAACTGCTTTTATTACATTCTCTCATTGGTTTTTGCCAATTGATTTTGCCGTTGCAACTAAAAGCAAAAGACATCAGACGTTGTTTTAGTTTTTGCCAGATAGTTTATATTCATTAAGTTAATTTTCCTGTAATTGCTTTAGAGATATTTTTTATCTGTATTCATGATGTCCATTTGGTTAGTGAGGACGGTCAATTGTTTCCAAAAACCGTTTTACTTTGCGATCACGTTTTCTGTTTTAAATAATTCACTACATTAAAAATTTTCTTCACTCTTATGTTCCTCACTCTATCATCTGAAAAAGACTTAGATATCTCAGCAATTTTACTTGAATCCGTTTAAGGTCAAAAAACTGATTCAAAATGCGATAAATTAACAAATTCCAAGCAATATGACTTGATGTTTAAAAAATCTTTTAGTGCGTTATGTAAACAAAGTTCCTTACAATATCGCGCTTCTTGGCATTTGTATCACTTTTTGATACAATCTGACGACACTGCAAAACAAGTTGGAACACTTTTTGACAATTGGAAAACGATCTTAGACTCGCCAGTTTTTCTTGTTTTACAACTGTCCTTGGAGTAAGTGGGATCGACGGCGCTTCTTGCTTGGCCGTCTGCTAAATTTCATTTACTCACAGTAATGAAAAACACAAGGCATCGGTTCAACTCCAGAGCGCCAAACAATGCTGAAACCTATGCTTTTGGAACGAAAAATGTCAGACACTGATGCCGTTTGATGTAGAATAAACGTATATGTCCATTCAAAATACTTTCTGATTTCTTAAACAAAAGTTTTCGAAGTTTACTTTCAGACAAAAACTCTCCGCAAATTGATAAAGCCAAAAAAAAGGAAAATGAATTTACTTTTGTCTGAGACATCAATTTCGATAATCCTAGGAAACACATAATATAATTTGAATTCAAAATTTTCATACACACGATGGTTGGCCTAGCTAGAATTTCAATTTAATATCTGTTGTAATTTAAATTTTCCTACTCCGCAATTTTTTTCGATTGTGGTAATGTTTTTGTGCTCAAATGGCAATTCAGAGATTTGCACTGAGTCTAAGCATCCCTCTTGTGCGCGTTTTGCGGATTTCATTTTCATTTGAACAAAAAATTTGTTGCCCCATAATTCAATATAAAAAGTATTTGAGTCAATATTCTATCATAGATTTTCGCCGCAATGTTTGTCGGGCGTGTTTAGTCCCGGCTTCAACTTGATGATGTGCAATGCTTCGATGGTCATCAGCAAGTTGAACAATTTGATTAAATTTAAAAAACTTCGCAAAATCTTGTGTTCAACTTCGGAGCACAAATAATGCTGAAAACTTATGTTGTAGATGGCCATGATTTGTCACTACAAAAATATTGGGACTATGGGACTGTATATTAAACAATCTTAGTACATATCTAAAATTTTTGAATCAGAATTTTTTTAATACGCGATGTTTAACCTATTTAAAACTTCTATTTCAAATCTGTTAGTGATTTCTTTAAAAGATTCCCATTTTCAACTTCAGCCGTGTTATTGTAGTCCTAGAGTCAATCAGAATTTTTCACTAATTCTGTGCATCCATTTTGTAGACATTTTGCAATTTTGGCTTAGCAATGCACACTAAACTTTTCGCCTCATAAATCAGACAAAGTTATGATTTGAGTTAATGTTTTAGCAAGGTTTTCCAGCCCCCATATTCATCGAGTGTGTTTATAGACCCGGCTGAAAGTTGTTGATGTGCACGTTTTCGATGGTCATTGGCAAGTTTAACAGTTCGATTAAAATTTTCAATTGCGCACAAGTTTGTTTTCAACCACTGAGCGCCAATTAACGCAGAAATCTTAGATGTCTGTATCAAAAAAGATCAGAAACTAATGTTTTTTTTTACATATAAGTAACTAATTTATCGATTCAAATTGTCTTTTTCCTAATAAACTTTTTTGAAGTTTACCTTCATTGTCAGATATAAACTGTCCACAAATTGACAGAGGATAAAATGAAAAGTTATTTAGCTTTGTCTGCGACTAAATCTTAAAAAATTCTACGAAATAACTAAAAAAACTCGAAACCAAAATATTCCAATACACAATTTTTAGCCAATTAGCAACTTGAAACTGAGATCTGATATCATTTCCTGTAAATCCTCTAATGTGAATGTTTGAGCCCAAGTACCTGCCCCAAAAATTCGTGGTATTTGATTTGCCGCAGGCTCAAATTGCTGATGGGCATAGATTCGGTGGTCATTAATTTTTCTACTGTGTTGCAGGCATCCAGAATTTTTCATTCAACACTATTATTGGAGCCAAAACAATCAGAAAGATGTTGACCCACCTGTGAATCCTTCTTTGGAATATGTGATGTCCTATTGGTAACATGTCTGCTTGTCTGGCCAACATACAATGGATATGCATCTAATACATTTTTTTCATATACCAAGTGAGATTTCCGGTTTTTATCAAAATGTTTTTTTCTGAGAGGCATGATCTTAATTTTTGCGTAGTGAATGTTGCGTGCAAGTGATCTGCAATAGTTTTTTTTCAGTTTGCTTACAAAATTTTGAGTATGGGTGACTCTGGATATTAGAAAAAAATGTTGAATATTATATGAGATGTATTCTGGTACTTCTGACGCTTTTTTATTTTAATTGTCTTTTAATTGTCTTCAAGTTGCCCTTAAGTTAAGTGTGAATGACAGTTATAAATTTATATAATGTCTGGTTCAATATTGTTGAAGATAGTTCATCTGAATAATGATTTTTTGGTCTTGTTTTCTTCAAGCGCCTGATGGTTGTTGCGATAGAAAACCCTGTGAACCGTCGCATTTCTTATGCTGAATTGGTTTATAGCCGCTAAACTTCAGTACTATTCCTGTGTCAGTCCGTTTCTGATAAAAAAGACAAAAATCTTTGTTATCGATGCGCACATTTACGTTGATACGAAAAAGGCCAAACTTCCTTTGTCGTTAGGTAATTCAATGGTAAATTGTATATTCTTTTTCACTGAATTTACATCTGGCTTTTCGCATGGAAACAAACTTTGCAAAATTCACATTTTTTTCCTTTTCCTCGAAGAGTAACTCCCCGGTTGCACTTTTTGCTCGTCCAGTTTTAATTCCATTTGAGATACTAGCTGGGCTCTGGCTTTTCACATTGAATCCTCAAGAGAAACCAATTACACTTTTTCTAATTTTAGAGCCACTGATGTACCCAGGACTAGACCATCTGATTTTTAAAACCGATCATATATTTAGAAGTTTATATTAAATTATGTAATTGCGCAAAAGTTTGTTTCCAAACCCTGAGTGCCAAATAACTAAGACATGTTAGATATTTTGTACCAAAAATGAATAAAACCTAATATTATTTGATGTAGAAAAAGCTGGTAAACTGGTTTGTTGATTCAAGTTTCCAAATTTCTAAAACAAAAGTATACGTTCATCGTCAGATTAAAATTGCCTACAATTTGTTAGAGGATAAAAAGAAAAATTCTTCACTCTCTGACTAAATCTTAAACAATTCTACGAATTATCTGAAAACATCTCGAAACAAAAACTCTCCAATACACAATTTGTAGCCCATTTGCAAATTCAAACATACATCTGTTAGCATTTCCTTTAAATTTTTTCTTCTTACTGATGTTTCCATTCTGGCCAATTTATTCTATTCCTAAGGTAACTCAGCATTTTGCACCGACACTAAGCACCGCTCGAGCGGTTTGCGTGTGAATAAAAAATCATACTATTTGATCCATTTTCAGCTAATTTTTTGAAACCAATTGAGCATGTTTTGAGCTTTTTCATGTGTGTACCAGAACATGTAACTCAATAAATTTCCAATGTAATGACTAGCGTTGTGTGTTTTGGTGTAATGAAAAAAACTTTGTTAGTTCTTCCTTCATCATAGGATTCATTTTTTCCACGTTTGTTTCTTCATGAAAAAATTTTCTTACTCTGACTGTCAACTGGTGTTTTTTTGCTACAAACTGCCTCTATTACAAGCTCTCAATAGATTTTGCCAATTGAATTTGCCGTTGCAACGTAAAGTAAAGAAGTTGATTTAATTGTTTTAGTTTTGTTGCAATGCACACAAAATTAGACAAGAATTTTGTTTAGGTGAAAGTTTAAGCCCAAGTTCCCGCCCCCAATATTCGTTGCATTTGATTTGCCGCAGGCTCAAAATGCTGATGAGCAAAGATGTGATGGTCATTGTTTTTTCCATTCAATAGTACGCTGGTCTTGGAGCCACAACATTCAGCAAGATGTTGATCCACCTGTGAATCCTTTTTTAGAATATGTGATGTCCTATTCTTAACATCTCGGCTTGTCTGGCAAAGATATAATGGATATGCATCTAATACATTTTTTCATATACCAAGTGAGATTTCAGGTATTTATCAAAAATTAACTTTTTCCTGAGAGGCATGATCTTAATTTTTCCGTAGTGAACGTTACGTGCAAGTAAGTTGCAACAACTTTTTTCAGTATGCTTACAAAATGTTGAGTATGGTTGCCTCTTTATATTAAAAAAAATGTATTTTGTTTTATGAGATGTGTTCTGGTATTTTTGACGCCCTTTTGAGCTTAATTGTCTCTTAATTGTCTTTAAACTGCCTTTAAGTTGAGTTTTAAGGACAGTTACAGCTTTATCTATTGTCCGGTTCACTATTTTTGAGGATAGTTCATCTGAATAATGATTTTTGGTCTTGTTTTTTTTTCAAGCGACTGATGGTTGTTGCGACAAAAATCCTGTGAACCGTCTCGTTTCTTATGCTCAAGCGGTTTATAGCCGCTAAATTTCAGTAGTATTCCTGTGTCAGTCCCTTTCTGATAAAAAAGACCAAAATTTCGTCATCGATGCGCAGATTTACGTTGATATGAAAAACGCTAAATATCCTTTGTCGTTAGGTTTTTCAATGGTAAATTGTATATTCTTTTCCACTGAATTTACATCTCTTAACTGCTCATACCCCTCACCACTAGCTTTGCAACTAATGTCATCCAGAAAAATTTCGACGAATTTTTCCTCGCATGATTTTGGTTGCAAAAGTACGTGCAAATCAGAACAACATCCTGCATAATGAGAAAAAAGTTTTTGATGTCTAGCCTTTCGCATGGAAACAAACTTTGCAAAACTCACGTTTTACTCCTTCTCCTCAAAGAGTAACTCTCCGGTTGCAGTTTTTGCTCTTCCCGTTTTAATTCCATCCAGAGATACTAGCTGGGCTCTGGTTTTTTACATTGATGCCTCAAAAGATACAATTTACACGTTTTCTAATTTTAGAGCCCGTGATCCACCCTGAACTAGACCATCTGTTTGTACATACTGACCCCATATTCAGAAGAAACTTTGTAGCCGCTAGTCCTAATTACATTTTATTTTCACTGCGCACCGCGGGACCTCTAGAGATAAGTTTCTTGAGCAGAGTTCTCTCAGAGCCAAAATTATAGCTTCTCCAACTGCTACATTATTCTCCAAATATTTTACATCAAGGGAAAATTTTTGCTTGTTGTTCTCAGGACAAATCTGCTCTAAAGCTTCCCTAGCATCATAAGTTTTAGTTCCACTGTTTGCACTTTGTAGTTTCTGTAAAAACGGGGCCTAGCCTTTGTTCAGATTTTTATAACTGCTACCAGGTATCGAAAGAAGCATTCAGAGGGGCGTATCTTTGTGTTTACTTACACTAAACCATGATTCCTTGGTGGCTGTGAAACAGTTACTTAATTAAAATCTGCTGCTTTTGTCAACTTATACGGCCAGCAAGTCTTCATTTATGAATTAGGTAATCATTTATTTTTTTCAGGCATCTTTCCATTGGAGTTTTGCATATATTTTTGCATATCATTTTGCGGACTCTTCAATTTTACAAAGCTTCCAACCCCCGTGTTGTTCCCACGCAATTCAAGTACAAGTTCGTCATCGTCTGCAAACTGCATTGAATTTGATTTTCACGGGGTGTTTAGTTCTCAACAATAAGACCTCATGTTTAAAGTTTCTGAGGTCAGCTCCATCCTTTATCACAGCACTACTATGGAACCCGTTCAGCAACTGTCTGTCCTCTCTCTCTCTCTCTCTTTCTCTCTCTCTCTCTCTGACTTAGTTCCAATTGTTCTTTTTTCAACCACTGTGCAGTTATTCCTAATTCGTCGCCTAGTGCTGTTAACACCGGATGGCACCAGTTCTGGTTGCTTATTATCCCTTTATAAGTCCTAATTGTTCCAAGTTTTACTCTTGTTTTTTACGTTAGTTACGGCTTATTGTAGGAGTGTTGGAAAAAACTTTGCTCCGCTTGTTCAGAGAAAACCTCAAAATTTCGGAATGTCATTTTTAATGCAATATTTTAAAATCTGTATGAGATAGTTAGTGTTAGCAACCTTATATAGGGTTTCAACGTTATCATCAAAATCTGATGATATTATTTTAAGTGGTTAAAAGGATAATCAGTTAGAAAACTGTTTTTTGATGTTTTCACAATGTCTAGCATTATCCAGTAAAATGCAACTTAGAGTTCGTTTGTTTAAAAAATAGTTGATTTTATTTGAATTAAATTATGAAACAAAACAAAAAAAAGATTCTGTGCAAATTGTATGTTTTCGTAAAAACAAAAATTTCCGAAATTTCGTTTTCATATACATCTTTTAATTGGATTCATGATCTTGTTTTTTATCGTTCAAAAGTTTTCTGTGATATTCTTCCGTTTCGGTATACGTTTGAATTATTTCAGTGTTTTAATTCGCGAATATGTTGTTATCGAATACAGCATTTTGACTGCTGTCATCTAATGGTTTAATTTAAGCTATTGGCGTCGGTACTACTTGCGCGTGTTTAACAACGGCTTTTCTTTTGCTATATGTATTGCGACGAGAGTCATATTTTTTGTGTCACATTACAACAATCCCAAGTGCGTGAGGTGCCAGAACATCACAACAATGACTGGCATGCTAAACCACATACCAGTCTTTGTTAATGGTCTGCCATCAGCTCCTTTAACTGAGCAAGTTTGTCCTACATAGTTGGACTGGCTCGCAATACAGTTTGTTGCTCCGACCACGTGCAATTTTATATTCTGATCTAAAGTAGATCTTACTGTTGATAAGCAGGTCTTGAGTTTTCTAGTTATATAGATCATTCTAACATCCGTTTCGGCAACTTTTTTATAGTCCAATGCTTACTTGGCCTTTATACTGAAGAAAATTGTTGGCATCTCATGCTGCTCAGCAGAGGTTCTGATTTGATTTCCGCTATAGTTCTTCGTTCTCTTTATAGTTAAAGGTTTTTTCTAATTGTTTGCCTTACAATGGCTGATCACTAATTTCCGGGCACTGACTCTTCCGCCAAACTATCATTGATTTAGAGGGCTTCATTAAAGTATTGCCAATTACTTGTAGATCAAAAAAGCCTATGAATAGGACCCTCTTGATTATTTTTATTCTGGATATGTGCGCAGCTATGGAAGTTCAGAATAGTTCCTGTTTCGGTTGGCAATTACAAGAGACATTTTTCCGTTCGTTGTTGCAGATTGCCATATCGAGGAAAGCTAGTTCACGTTGTCCATCATTATTGCAGTCAACTCTTCACATTTTTATGGGAATTCATTCCTAGTTGAAGCAATTTTTTTTGGGGGGGTTTGGTTTTTTTTGTTTTTTTTTAAAAATGTTTTTTATTTGGTGTATTTTTACATTAAAAAAAATTTCAAACAACCTCTCCCTTTCTTTCGTATTGCTCCTTACTTCTATCTTGACATTTTATGTGATACAAGTTTTCACATTGTTTGCATACAATGGCCTTGCTATTCAAGACAGACAACGGCCTTGCTATTGAATACAACGGCCTTGCTCTCCAAAGCTCGCCGACACTCAAAAATTTTCATCATCTCTTATTCTGATGATAAATTTTAGCTGATGAAAAGCGACGGATGCATGTTTTAAATTTCTATTTCAAGTGCCGACGTAAAATTTTTATAAAAAAGCAATTGATACGAAATTTATTTTTTTCTCTGATTATGCAGTGATTAACTCAAGCTGGTAATTTTATTCATCAGCACCAGTTTAATTATTCAATTTTAAACGTAGTTCAAATGAAAATTACTGCTGATGATCCAAATCGTTCAGCTTGAAAAAAAATTTTTTTGGTTTGGTCCCTCCTCTAATTGGACAAACATTCTTAAATCTGTTTTGACTAGACGATAGAATCACATTCTGCAATCCGACTCGCCCAAGTTTAGGGAATATTGGCCTAAACTAGAAATGGAAATGAATTTTAAGTTCTGTCTCTCGTACTAACTAATTATAGTTAGATAAAATTAGCGAAAGCTGAAGCCAATAAGAGTTGAGTTGCCCTCTTAAAAGCTTAGTGGACTTTTATTGTAAGTTAAAACACAATTCGATGCGGAATTTTTTTATTGTTTGCAGGGTTATTTGTGTCCCCAGATCCTTATCCAACTCTCGCTTTTATCATTTCCCTCACGGGAAAATCTTTCTTTACTATAGAAAAAAACAGGTTCGCATAGTAAAAAACCTGTCTTCTCTGAGTTGTCAGAATTTTGTCTGAATAATAGACGCACAATTTCGAATTGTAGTCCCTAATTTTTGCATGGTCCCTCAGAGTCGAGACAATTTTTTCGAATTATTCTTGTTTTATTCTAATTACTTCGCAATAATTCGAACTAATTCGCAGAAGTTCGATTGATGGCCCATTTTTTGGTCTGGATTGTACATCTATTTGTCTAGACCATCTGTTTGCACTAGACCATCTGTTTGTACATACTGACCCCATATTTAGAAGAAACTTTGTAGCCGCTAGTCCTAATTAATTTTTATTTTCACTGCGCACCCCGGGACCTCTAGAGATAAGTTTCTTGAGCAGAGTTCTCTCAGAGTCAAAATTATAGCTTCTCCAACTGCTACATTATTCTCCAAAAATTTTACATCAAGGGAAAATTTTTGCTTGTTGTTCTCAGGACAAATCTGCTCTTAAGCTTCCCTAGCATCATAAGTTTTAGTTCCACTGTTTGCACTTTGTAGTTTCTGTAAAAACGGGGCCTAGCCTTTGTTCAGATTTTTATAACTGCTACCAGGTATCGAAAGAAGCATTCAGAGGGGCGTTTCTTGTTGTTTACTTAGACTAAACCATGATTCCTTGGTGGCTGTGAAACAATTACTTAATTAAAATCTGCTGCTTTTGTCAATCTATACGGCCAGCAAGTCTTTGGCAATTAGGTAATCATTTATTTTTTTCAGGCATCTTTCCATTGGAGTTTTGCATACATTTTTGCATATCATTTTGCGGACTCTTCAATTTTACAAAGCTTCTCAACCCCCGTGTTGTTCTCACGCAATTCAAGTACAAGTTCGTCATCGTCTGCAAATTGCATTGAATTTGATTTTCACGGGGTGTTTAGTTCTCAACAATAAGACCTCATGTTTAAAGTTTCTGAGGTCAGCTCCATCCTGTATCACAGCACTACTATGGAACCCGTTCAGCAACTGTCTGTCCTCTCTCTCTCTCTCTCTCTCTCTGTCTTAGTTCCAATTGTTCTATTTTCAACCACTGTGCAGTTATTCCGAATTCGTCACCTAGTGCTGTTAACAGCGGATGGCACCAGTTCTGGTTGCTTATTATCCCTTTATAAGTCCTAATTGTTCCAAGTTTTACTCTTGTTTTTTACGTTAGTTACGGCTTGTTTTAGGAGTGTTGGAAAAAGACTTTGCTCCGCTTGTTCAGAGAAAACCTCAAAAATTCGGAATGTCATTTTTAATGCAATATTTTAAAATCTGTATGAGATAGTTAGTCTTAGCGACCTTATATAGGGTTTCAACGTTATCACCAAAACTGATGATATTATTTTAAGTGGTTAAAATGATAATCAGTTAGAAAACTGTTTTTTGATGTTTTCACAATGTCTAGCATTATCCAGTAAAATGCAACTTAGAGTCCATTTGTTTAAAAAATAGTTGATTTTATTTGAATTAAATTATGAAACAAAACAAAAAAAAAGATTCTGTGCAAATTGTATGTTTTCGTGAAAACAAAAATTTCTGAAATTTCGTTTTCATATACATCTTTTAATTGGATTCATGATCTTGTTTTTTGTGGTTCAAAAGTTTTCTATGATATTCTTCCGTTTCGGTATACGTTTGAATTTTTTCAGTGTTTTAATTCGCGAATATGTTGTTTTCGAATACAGCATTTTGACTGCTGTCATTTAATGGTTTAATTTAAGCTATTGGCGTCGGTACTACTTGCGCGTGTTTAGCCACGGCTTCCCTTTCGCTATGTGTATTGCGACGAGAGTCATAGTTTTTGTGTCACATTGCAACAATCGAAAGTGCGTGACGTGCCAGAACATCACAACAATGACTGGCATGCTAAACCACATGCCAGGCTTTGTTAATGGTCTGCCATCAGCTTCTTTAACTGAGCAAGTTTGTCCTACATAGTTGGACTGGCTCGCAATACAGTTTGTTGCTCAGACCACGTGCAATTTTATTTTCTGATCTAAAGTAGACCTTAATGTTGATAAGCAGGTCTTGAGTTTTCTAGTTATATAGATCACTCTAATATCCGTTTCGGCAACTTTTTTATAGTCCAATGCTTACTTGGCCTTTATACTGAAGAAAATTGTTGGTATCTCTTGCTGCTCAGCTGAGGTTCTGATTTGATTTCCGCTATAGTTCTGCGTTCTCTTTATAGTTAAAGGTTTTTTCTAATTGTTTGCCTTACAATGGTTGGTCACTAATTTCCGGGCACTGACTCTTCCGCCAAACTATCATTGATTTAGAGGGCTTCAATAAAGTATTGCCAATCACTTGTAGATCAAAAAAGCCTATGAAAAGGACCCTCTTGAATATTTTTATTCTGGATATGTGCGCAGCTATGGAAGTTCAGAATAGTTCCTGTTTCGGTTGGCAATTACGAGAGACATTTTTCCGTTCGTTGTTGCAGATTGCCATATCGAGGAAAGCTAGTTCACGTTGTCCATCCTTATTGCAGTCAACTCTTCAGATTTTTATGGAAATTCATTCCTAGTTGAAGCAATTTTTTTTGGGGGGGGCTTTGGTTTTATTTTTTGTTTTTTTTTTAAAAATGTTTTTTATTTGGTGTATTTTTACATTGAAAAAAATTCCAAACAACCTCCCCCTTTCTTTCGTATTGCTCCTTACTTCTATCTTGACATTTTATGTGATACAAGTTTTCACATTGTTTGCATACAATGGCCTTGCTATTCAAGACAGACAACGGCCTTGCTATTGAATACAACGGCCTTGCTCTCCAAAGCTCGCCGACAGTCAAAAATTTTCATCATTTCTTATTCTGATGATAAATTTTAGCTGATGAAAAGCGACGGATGCATGTTTTAAATTTCTATTTCAAGTGCCGACGTAAAATTTTTATAAAAAGGCTATTGAAACGAAAACAATTTTTTTCTCTGATTATGCAGTGATTAACTCAAGCTGGTAATTTTATTCATCAGCACCATTTTAATTATTCAATTCTAAACGTAGTTCAAATGAAAATTACTGCTGATGATCCAAATCGTTCAGCTTGAAAAAATAATTTTTGGTTTGGTCATTCCTCTAATTGGGCAAACATTCTTAAATCTGTTTTGATTAGACGATAGAATCACATTCTGCAATCCGACTCGCCTAAGTTTAGGGAATATTGGCCTAAACTAGAAATGGAAATGAATTTTAAGTTCTGTCTCTCGTACTAACTAATTATAGTTAGATAAAATTAGCGAAAGCTGAAGCCAATAAGAGTTGAGTTGCCCTCGTAAAAGCTTAGTGGACGTTTCTTGTAAGTTAAAACACAATTCGATGCGGAATTTTTTTTATTGTTTGCAGGGTTATTTGTGTCCCCAGAACCTTATCCAACTCTCGCTTTTCTCATTTCCCTCACGGGAAAATCTTCCTTTACTATAGAAAAACAGGTTCGCATAGTAAAAAACCTGTCTTCTCTGAGTTGTCAGAATTTTGTCTGAATAATAGCCGCACAATTTCGAATTGTAGTCCCTAATTTTTGCATGGTCCCTCAGAGTCGAGACAATTTTTTCGAATTATTCTTGTTTTATTCTAATTACTTCGCAATAATTCGAACTAATTCGCAGAAGTTCGATTGATGGCCCATTTTTTGTCTGGATTGTCTAATCATGGCCAATTTTTTTCTGGATCACCCGGCTCATATTTTCACACCTAACCCCGGTTATTTGTGCTCCACTTTAGTTTGCTCTGGAGCAGCGGATTGACTTAAGCTACAAGATATTGGACTCGCTTTTTCAGGCATTTGGTAAAAAAATGTCGTGGGTTAAAACAATAGGGAACTTGTCAAATGATCATCAATAGTTGTCGAAAAAGTCGTTAATTAAACCTGTTTAAGAACTTCTAGCCGAATAGCTGCTGGATTGAAAATTGCGAGGAGTTATAGTTATTAAGATCTTTATGAAACCAACAGTGTTAACATTACACCGAATGTTTACAACAAAAAAAGTTGCTTGCGGTGGTTGCATGTGCGTGACTTTGGTAACGAGAAGTTTCTGTTTGTATGACAAAATCTCGTGAGATTCTACTGTACATCACATCGACGTGAGATGCGTACTGATTGAGGTGAAAGAATTAATGACTAGGTCACATGAAAACCAGACATAATTACCCGAAGACTGCTGTCGAGTATTCTCCTTTAATTCACTTTATTCACTTAGAAGCAAGCCTAGATTTTCAAATCACAAAACTAAATGGTAAACTTCCTGAGCTTTTGTGAGGTCTAATTGGGATTCTGCTCTGGTTGATTTTCAATTAGTTGTTTTATGGCTCGGTATTTTTCATCTCATTTGAGTTGACTGTTGGTTTGTAACAAACCCAAACCCGAATCCATTCATATCCAATCTTCTCTTCTTTCCCTTTTTCATTCGTTCGAGTAGTTTTTCTGTTAATACTGTTTTCGAACACCTTTCCAAAAAGGTTGACTTCCAGGGTCGAGGTTTGACGGTGAATTATCGTAAAAAAAGTGGTGAACTAACTGCTCATACCGGTCACCACAAACTGTGCAAATAATGACATTCAGAAATATTTCAAAGATTTTTTTCTGGCATGATTTTGGTTGCAAAAGTACGTACAAATCAGAAGAACATCCTGCGGTTGCAGTTTTTGCTCGTCCAGTTTTAATTCCATTCAGAGATAATAGCTGGGCTCTGGTTTTTTTTATTGATGCCTCAAAAGATACAATTTACACGTTTTCTAATTTTAGAGCCCGTGATCTACCCTGGACTGGACCATCTGATTGTATATACCGACCACATAATTAGAAAGGAACTTTGTAGCCGCTAGTCTTAATTAAGTTTTCTTTGCGCACCCTGGGGCCTCTAGAGATAAGGTTCTTGAGCAAAGTTTTCTCAGAGCCACAATTTTAGCCTCTCCAACTGCTACATTACTCTACAATATTTTTACATCAAGAGAAAATTTTTGCTTGTTATTCTCAGGAAAAATCTGCTCATAAGCTTGCGACGGGGATGGCTATATTGGCAAAGACAAACAAATTTAAGAAAAAACTAAATTGAAGATCAACTATAGCAAACAATTGTTTGCTATAATTGATCTTGAATTTAGTTTTGTCTTAAATATTTTTGTCTTTCCCAATATAGCCATCCCCCTAACACCCCAAACTTAGTGGTAAGATAAACTATAGCTCCCCGCAATAATGGTTGATTACCATAATGGGGGCTATAGTTTCATGGGATAAAATGGGAAAGATGCCATTTTTCTTGCTCCTCTTAGTTTTTAAAGTTTTATGTAGTATGACTGAAAGTTTCTAGAATTTCTATTATTCGAAGATCCATGATAGAATACATACAGAATAAACCAAGAGCGACATTTGCCAAAATGCCGCAAAAAGCAACACTTAGAGCACCATGTAAAATCAGTTCAATTTGATCTCAATTTGTTAAATTCACAAGAGAAAATTGCTTTAAATTATGCACGCATGATCAATTTACCCAGAACCCAGCTTACTGATTTGGACGGAAATCTAGCAAACTTCTATCTGTTGTTACACAATTGCCACAAAGTGGTAGCTTGGGGTTTTTCCATTGAATCAACAGGATTTTTGTTAAAACCATATGACGTCGCAATCACCTTTTAAATTTTGGCTTTTGTTCATTCACACCTATATAAAAAGTGCTCAAAGACTTTGGGCCTTATTGTCCAAGGTTTAGTTAAAAATTAATTTAATAGCTGATTTTTGGCTGACACAAGGTTGACAGGTGTCAAGAAAACAAAATAGACATTTGATTAGACAGAGCTCGGGCTTCGAGCAATATCAACGAAACTGACATATCAATGTTGACTTGGTTTATTTAACAAGATGATTTAGTCGTAGAACCAGGAAAGAATTTTTCCCCTCATTCAACACCAAATTTCCAACCGAGCTAACCACTCTATCGATTCTTCATTTAATTAAATATTTAATTTTTTTTTCACAAAGTACAACGCATAATTATGTACACATAATATATTGCGACAGTCACAATTTTTTATATACGAATTTCCACTGTTGCTACCTATAGACAATAATTATAACACAATGACTAATTTTTTGCAATGAAACAAAAACTACCGGAAACGCATCAGTTGATGCGGGAGTTTAGGGAGGTCGACAGAGAACATCAGAAAACCTATTATGATCGCAGTAGGTATTGATCAAGCCAAAAAGTAGAAAACGTTTTACTTTTTAATCCAACGTTAAAAAACGGTGAAAAATTATAGGTTACTTTTTTACATAGAGGACCATACACAGTTGAACGACTTGAGTTGAAGTTCGAAGATACAAAGCCGAAGAAAATCATTAAGTTCCTTTATGGTTTCTAAAAATATACAACATGAGAAAAGCCATTTGTGCTTGACCCACAATCAAAATGAAAAACAAAAGTTTTGCAAAAGGAACATATCCGTTTGGATAGCTCAGACAATGATGGTATGCCTGATATAGAATCATCCGTAGACAGTGAAAGGAATTTGAAATCAGAAGATGAAACTGAAGCTCAGGTTGATATCAATCCGCTAAATCCTACAAATAAAACGTCTGTTAAGGAAGCTTAGGAATCAGAGCATAAAACTATAAGTTGTATAAAGGGCCGGAAGAGGGAAATAAGGTTGCCGAGGGAAGAAGCCAGTCCTCTTCGAGGCCTAAAGATCAGAGTGAAACAACACAAACAAACATTTCAAAACGGGAAAGAACGCCACAATGTCAAAAAAGTGAAACAATACTGAGGAAATTAATTAAAGTAATACTAGCCATTTTTGCATATCCCTTATTTTTATTAAATTGTAAGGTCACGCATTTAACGATATCATTTCAAATACAATCTACTCTCTGGAAGACAGTGCAAACTGTGATAACATGATTCAAGTATCAAAAGCAAAAACAGAAGATAGTTGAAAAATGCTGAGTTTCAGCCCGAGATATAGTTAAATATTTGCATGTTTGAAGAGGCATATACCGCTTCTGCACCTAAAACGAGGAACGAATATGACGATGTTGTTTTTCTCACAAACAAACAAGACTCCTAAAATCAATATAACCCTTGTAGTAAACAATAGATTTTAATGTATGACACGCTAATAAATCACATATTAAACGCACTATTCGAAATTTTAACAATAAATAGGAGAACAAAAAGAGATGGTTACTAAGAGTAAACTGGATTTTAACAATATAAAGAAAGCATCATAAATAATGATCGCGAATCATCACGGAATTTAATCTTGACGGGAGACGTCAACGAATGTTTGTTCTTGACGGGAATTGTCAGGCAGTTAAACCTGTTATCTGTTAGTTTCACTAAAAGGGACCGCGCTGTAGAAAATAACTAAGGCAAAAACCCAAAAAGATTAAAGAAAATGCGTAAAAATAACCTAAGATTAACCAACCATTGATAGGACCGAAATCAAAGACCATATTTGAAACTAAACCTCAAATAATTGAGCTGCCTTTCATTAAATAGCTTTACATCTTCTCATCTTTTGAAACTTCTTGTATTTTTCATTAAAAATTCTAACTCTGTATTAAGCAGTTTGAATATTTACATCTTCATAATTAAATTAAAATTTTAACCTTAGAGAATTTTTATCAGTAATCGCTAGATTTAAAGTGCTGAAGAAAAACCCTCCCAACCCAAACCGTAACCATACACAGTGCACGGATATTAAACTGGCGACAGGAAAGAAGGCGAAGATTTTCCAAATAGAAGCACGGCTCCTACTTCGCAAAATGTTACTGAACGACGATATCGGACAAGAAGTGCGTCGGGAATAACAAGCCCACTTAAACCCAAAGACTATTTTTTATTCAAGGATAACGATTCAGATAAAAAATATGATATTAACGTATTTTTTTAAAATGTGATACCACAATATGCAGAGGGCGTGGATCACACATTGGAACGTGCAGCTGAACTGGAAACCTCTCCAATTAGTTAGCATAGTAGGTTTTTCACAATCCTTAGAGATTGTGGGGTATGATTTTGAGAACATTCAGCAGACGCAAAAATTTGCCATGACGGAACGGATGGAATGAGAAACGTCACATATAAATGAGGAGCAGGTAAACAAAGAGGGACTCATCTACGCCGAGAGCAGCATGAGTAAACTAAAATACTGCATATACAGGGCTGCTTATACGGTAACTGTGCTGAATAAAAGTGGTTGGTATGACGACGCAACTCACTTAAACGAAAAATTAGAACTAATTTCAACGTTTTTTCCAAGAAAAGAATCAGTCTGCCAAAAGCTATGGCAGGGACACAAAGCGCGGTTACCACGTCTTGGTGATTTTGAATTCAAAGCTCCTAAAGAAGTCCTTAATGAGATGATTGTTGGCCGAACCGACGCAAAATTTGTTCAGATGGTATCAAAAACATTCATGAAAGGCGGAGATGAGAAAGGAGTGAATTATGTCTACCCCGTGGATTGGATCAATCCAAAAGGTGAAACCCAGGAAGGTAGTATCATGATAAATGCTGAAAACTTCACAGGTACTTTGTTCATTGAAACTAGGGAATCAAATGAACTAGCATGAATATATTTTAAAGACCCTGTGAAACAGGAGCAGACCTTGTTATATCAAGGAGACATATTTGAAATAGAATCAGTACAATATTTGTTTGACCAAGATAAAAAACCAAATATCTTAACGATGGTTAAATTTAAGACTCAATAACAGCAAAAATAGTCCGCGCTGGAAACAAAAAATACTTGACGAGCAAATTAGACAGAAAAAGAAATTTATTTTTTCAGTTGAAAAACTGGACAAAACAGATAAACAATTTTCAGCTTTTTGAAACAAACCACAGAAATGTGTTTAACACAAAACAAACGTCGACGGCCACGGAACAAAACTTTTCGCCATCAGATATATCTGAGACAGATCTCAGGGACATAAAGCTCGACCAATTTTTGTGTGGGATTTTCGAGGCATGTTTGAAAATCTGAAACAAATAGAGTTATTAAATTGTCACATAGAAAAGCTATCATTTTAGCAACACCAATTAACGGAAACTCTCTGCAAATTTTCCTAAATCAACAAAACGCTCTGGTTACACACGCAGAAATAGCGAGAGGAATACTTTATGTCCATAGGTGTGGTAATTTTATCATACATGTTGTCAGAAACCAGTTTTGAACCGAAGAAGTACCATTTAGGGTGTCTTCGGACAACATATCAGAAGAAATTAGATACATTGACCCTATTTCTAGAGCATTCTATAGAAATTTCAAACTAATTAACTGCGCCCGCATGTACTCGAACGCTCTTGAATTACAGAATGGGTCATGGATATCATATGGTCGACGAATACAACTGGTTGAAAAAACCCAATGATATGCCTAATTACAGAATTAACGTCAATTGGTCAACTTCAAAGCCAATGGAAAAATTTTTCGATGACAAAGACCTGGAACTCAGCAAGAGGGCCCAAAATAAGGGCATTCGAGAAGAACGATAACAGGGAGAAAAGTTTTCCTGGGACAAGGAGGTTTATATGAGCATGAGACTCTACAGTATTTCAATGCGAACTTGAAGTACAACTACAAGTGGCATGAATTTCTGATTCTTTAATACTTGGTTAGTGAAGTGAAACAGATCTGGCATGTGGCCAGGGAATTACCCATCAGTTTGATGACTATATTTATTGGATCTAAAATCATATTTTGTTTGGTACGTGTGTTTCTTTCAATCGATATCCTACTCAGTGGCACCAATCCTGTAATTGCACTCCAAACCCTTAACGCAATGGGGGAACTACGTTATTTTCATCATCTAAAACAACGTACTAAGGAACAAAATTGACAAGAATAAAAACAATTGAACGGTGTGATGTTGTTACAAACATTGTAGTTATGAAAGCAATAAAGGCTAAATCTGTACCAGATAAGAAAGAAATTGAGATTGACACATTAGATTAATTTAACTGTATGATATGTAGGAATCGCAGAACCAAAAATCGGCGATTATTGAAACTATGGTCACGAGTTGTTCGAGGTCAGGTTGATAGTCAGGCATCATATATCGGATTGCTGGAGTAACCTCACATTGAAGATATGTGGTGCCAATGAGACAACTGCAACCGCCCAATATATTCGAAAGAGCCGCAATTAGTGTTATGGAGTTAAATTAGATGCATCAGAGAATCGATGAACAGCAAAAGAAGATTGACAACAGCGAAATGCTGGGAACTGCCGGGGTTCGGCTCAAAGAGGAGCTCCGACAGCTAAAACTTGAAAACTTAAGGTTTAGTGGCCAATTGCTTGAGACCAAACGACTGCTTGAATACGCTGGTAATCAGCGGGAGTCCTGCAGGAGGCAGGTTGAAATATTGAAGAAAGGGTCGGAGGAGGTTACGAAAGTAGCCGAAAAAAATACAAGAGAACATAGTGCTCTGGTGGATGACCGGGAGTGTTTAGCTCGGGAGTTGGAAAATGCCGAGAATAGATATCAGAAAACCAAGGAGAGGGTAAGATAAGAGCAGACCTCAAAAAGTGGCATCCAGAGGAGGCTGGAGGCGATAAACGCGCAGAGCCCGTTCAGTCGATCTCCAAATTTTATGAGCTTTTATTCCTGCCACAGGGGGCTACAACCAGTACTATCTAGAAACATTTCAAAGTGTTGGAAATTCTCTGTCATCCGGACAAAGTTGGTCGGGAGGGTCTTTCCAAAATTATTCTTCAGGAGAAAGAAATTATGGAAGACAAGGAGGCCCGTAGTATTCGGGACAAGTACGGGATTGAAAAATCAGAGGAATATGTGAACTGAAAAATGGACCCTTGAAACTCTTGCTTGTAAGAGAGTGGAAAAGAGGGAGGCAGTTTAGTAAACCATAGAATTTAATGTATTACATGCCAATAAAATACATAGAGAACGCACTATTCGAAATTTTCACAATAAATGAGAGAACAAAAAGAGATGGTTACTAAGAGTAAACCGGATGTTAACAGTATAAAAAAGCATCAAAAATGATGGGAATCATCACGGAAGTTTATCTTAATTGGAGACTTCAAGGAATGTTTGTTCTTGACGGGATTCGTCAGGCAGGTAAATCTATTATCGGTTAGTTTAACTAACAGGAACCCGTGAGGTAGACAATAACTATGAGAAAATCCCAAAGAGATTTAAAAAAAATGGGTAAAAATAACCTAAATTTTATCAGCCATCGGTAGAACCGAAACCAAAGACATTATTCGAAACTAAACCTCATATAATTGAGCTGCCTCTCTCTAAATATTTTTACATCTTCTCATCTTTTGAAACTTCTTGTATTTCCAACCATAATTCTAACTCTGTATAAAACCGTTTCAATATCTACATCTTCATAATTAAATTAAAGTCTTGGACTTCGAGAATTTTCATTAAAAATCCCGAGGTTTAAACTGCTTAAGAAAAACCCCCCAACACAAACCGTAACCGTACACAGTGCACGGATATTAGACCTCAAACAAAGAAAATTGTAGAAATCATTGCAAAACAACAATTCTGCTTTATCAGTTCTGGAGATAAAACCTTTCAGGTCAAAAAGGCTGTAACTGGAAAAACTTTACGACAGGCGAGTAAAACCACTTATGTCGTGAAGCATATCCAGAGCTTAATCAAAAACGGTAAGCGCGAAGGTCCTATGTATGCTGAGCCTGTAGAGCGGGTTTCGCCGGCATGACAACAGTTCATTAGAAAAGTTGTAGTAAATTCAAAAATTTACACCGATACACTCTGAGGAGAACGGCAACAAAGACATATATTAAGTTTTTAAAGTCCCTTATGTTTTTTAAAAACTCTTTTCCTCAAAACAACAAAAGTTGAAGACCTTTTTGTGATTATTGTTCCAAATCAACACCTTGCCAACTATTTAACGCTTAAAAAGGGAGGAACCTACAAACTTTTTGTTCACGACAAGACGGCATTTATCAGCGCCAAAAAACTTTGCAAAAAAAAACAAAACTGAAAATTTTGCATTGGAAGTTTTATAGGAAAAAGCAGGTTTATTTGGAGAGCAGGTAAAAATAACCAGAGTTTGAGATATTAATTACTTCAAGAAAGGATCAGAACTGGAAGCTAGTAATCTTAAAGTAACTATAGAATTGTTGCAATCAAGCGTTATTGAGAGCTTTAACTTCGAAATACTCGGAGAGAGGGATTTTTTTCATGAAGATAGGAACACTTCAATGTGAAATTCCACGGTTGAAAATTCAAACCACGATTGGGATATCCAAAAGCGTTGTGAGTCCCTCATTAACGCCTTTTGAGACAGAAAGTCAGACTGAAAGAACAGGTTCCCTTTTATGTGATCATAAATGTGCCAAGATGGTGGCAACAATATCTATGCTTCCTTTTTGCACAGAAGTATTAGAGAAATCTGAAGGTCAAATTTTTTCTTCTCTGAGGTATTTGGACTCTTCTACCACCACTTTTATAATAAATGTTTTATCTCTGGATGCAACCGCTTGTAAACAATTGTCGTCAAACCATAAGACCGCATTATTCGACATTATGGAGAGACACTTAAGAAATTCATGAAAAATTTTAATGGGTCAATGAAAAATATCTTAAAAGCTAGTGATCAAAACGTACATAGATGCTCTTTTCAACATCAGATTATAAAGAAAGTGAAGTTGCTCGTACATTTCGCCACAATAGTAAAAGATTTATCAATCGAGAAGCGGAGGTTTGGATGGAAACCACGATGGTGAAAACTTTATACTTTGCAACATACAGCTTCGCAAGATTTTTTCCCAACTTGAAAAACAAATGCTCACATGTTCAGTTAAATGCGGGGGATATTGCTGGGTCATTTTCAACACTCTACCTCATATTTCAATTTGTGAAAATTTTTCACAAATTGTTGATCACAAATTGTTGATCACAAATTTTTCACAAATTGTTGATCTAAATTTTTTCACAGATTTTAGTCATTAATGAAACATTTTGGTAACAACTGTTGCGGGTTCTCAATGCGGTAACGAGAACAAGTAAGTTGCGGGATCTCAATGCGGTAACGAGAACAAGTAAAGAGCCGGTTGTGTAGAGATATGATAAAAATTGCTCGAATTCGGGACCAAAGAGAGATTGTCATAATTTCTAGACAGACAAAAGTGAACACTCTTCAGTACAAGACCCAAAAAAGAAAAAAGAAGAGAGAGAAAGATAGAAAGAGAGATTTTCTTGAGCAAGAGTTGTTTTTTGCGATGAAGAGAAAAAAGATGAAAACGTCATCACCTAAAAAAACAGAAAAGTCTCAAGGTCAGGACTGAAGATATTTACAAATTCAGAAAGTACCTAAAGCATTTTTTCCAATAAAATAGGAAGCTCAACCCCCGCAAACCAGTGAATATATATATATATATATGTATATATATATATGTATAAATATATATATATATATATATATATATATATATATATATATATATATATATTGCCAGAGTTTTGGCATTTTATACCCAAGACTTCTCCAAGAGCATAGCGAATAGAATCCCGGATTTTTTATCCCCGACTTTTTATCCTGGACTTGGAAGTTGTCTACGTTGCAACTTCTGGCATCCAACAAAATTTCGTTCGAGCTTTACAATTAGAATTAGAACAGCAAAGCCAGTGCTTGCAACAAGAGAAAATGAAAAGTACATAGTCTTTACAAAAAATATCTAATCGAGCTCCGACAAAAATTAGACAACCATGGTGATAGAGCCAAAGAGGCAAAAAAAGAAGCAATGAGCAAACTGTTTGCCAAATTTTAGGCAGTAGGATGTAATCTAAGGGCAGGGGTAGCCAGAAATGACAACAGGAGAAATCAATTATTTTTTTGGAACAAAAAATGGCCGATTTAAAAGACAATGCTGCTAAAGAAAGCGAAGCCACCTGGAGAAGTAGAATGACCAATTGTGGTCAGAGATTTGGCTGCCAAAACATTACTACAAGTACATGGCCAACGAAGGTCGAATAAGAGATACTGTAATTGATAGACAAAAGAATTCAGGATCTATTCTGTTTCGCACCCCCCCCCCCGTGTTTTTATGACACCCAGATACAAATTTCATCTTGTTATTTAGCACGTTACTGTGTAAGAAAATAGAACGTGCACCTGGAGGTCATTAAAAAAATTTTTTGTTCACTATTTTGGTGGGGCCAAAACAGAAGAGATCCAGAATTCATTGAAAAACAAAAAATCCAAAACAAAAGCCAATGAAAAATGTCTTTTCGAGATTCGAAAAAAATTATAATTAGTCAACCTGCTACACTTTTTGAGATCTTGTGGTTAAAAGTTCTGCTTCTGAAGGACAAATTAAAAAGGACAAGTTTAAATATGAATCGAGACTGTTGACGCACCCTGATGCTTGTGGAGATGAGGGGTTCTTCAAGACAATCGACCGGGCATACCAAATTCTGACCAATGATGCAGCGCGAGAAAGGTACAACGTCTTGGGGCCTGAAGAGGAATCAAAAAGTTAAGAACGACAAAAACTGGCGTTAGAACTGTTTATTTGAAGGTACAAATTTTATATAATAAGATTTTCATGTAACAAGATATGTTAAAAAAATTTGTTTTTTTAGTGCGAGGCTTTTTATTTTTATAAAGAGGCGGAATGTCAGTGCTACACGTGTAAAACAGGAGTACTGAAAACTATTGAATTCAAGTTTGAAGATTAATTTAAAAATTAATTTTTTACCTGTTGAATGGCTGACAAGAGTTGATAGATCTCAAAAAACAAATTGTACATTTGACTAAACAAAGATCGGGATTCGAGCAATATCGACAAAACCCACATATCACTGTTGACTTGGTTAATTTATCAATAATATAGAATTGATATTTTGTTTTGACAGAAAAAAAATTTTATTCCTTCATTCAACACCAATTTTCCGCCCTGAGCTAACCACACTGTCAATTCTATAATTAATTCATTATTTTCACCTGCAAAACTTATTATTTCAAATTCTTTGTATTTTCATGAATTACCACCCTCAAGAGCATCCAACTTGAACTAAATTGCGTACTTGACTTGATTTTTCACTCTTATTGGAGAGTTTTTTTCATTCCCTTGATTAAATTTAGTCTTACGTTGCCTACCTCACTCTATTCAGCATGCTATCAAGTAGGATCTATTCAGTTCCCCCCCCCGCTTAGCATGCTATTTTATTTACATATTAACGTGCCGTAAAACAGCATAAATTTGTAACTAGGAAGCGCAGAAAACACAGGGGGGTGGATGAAAAAGAATAGTTCCGAGAAGTACTTACAAACAGATAAGGTCAAATGAGTGGGAGTCATTGCAACTGAAGGGTGTTCAATGACAGCTATTAGAATCAGCTATACGTTAAACAGTTTTAAAATACAACAGCTTGGCATTTTAATAAGTTTATTAATTATTATTAATATTTAATAATTAACAGTCTGCCGATTATGTTCATTAATACTTAGTCATTCTCCTAGAATTTGGAACAAATTCAATGCGGTCAAGTTTCTCCTTACTCGTTGAAAGTACAATAAAATGCAAATCTTAGTTTGCACTTCAAAGAAGCACTGTTGTTTACGAAAAAAATTTGTGTGTTATTATATCATGTATTTTATTTGAATTAATATTAATAATAATTTTGTATTCGCATAACCTGAAGATGAACTTCGAAAGAAAATTTGTTCAAAATCATTTTGTACATGAAGTATCCTAGAAGTATATTGAAATGCATGAAATACAGAAATGTTTTTGTACAGAGATAAGGCATTTCAAATGGACGACACAAAAAATTTGTATAAAATGGAATAGAAAAAAAATAATTAATACATGCAAAATCACAATCAGCTCTGATAATTTAGTCCTACATGACGGGCCTGTTGTGATAGATTAGGGCGCGCTGACGTTCGTTTGCTGAGCCATGGCCCTTGAAGCATGGTCAGATGGGATTAAAAAAATTTTCTTTCCTTATTTCTCGTTTATATTAGTCATTAATAATTGGAGAAGGTTCTATTCGTCTAACACTATTCACGCTTTGAATAAACGCAATAACGTTGTTAAAAATCAGGGGAATTTTTTTTCTGCCTTGTTGGAAGAACTAATTGTTGTGATAAAATCAATATATATTTTCATATTTTGATTGATGACTAATGATGAAGCGACCAACCGAGCGGCTTCTTGAGTCAACTCAACTTCTGGATACTATCCGAGTGCAGCAGAACTACTTGTTGCGATGAGCAAGGATGTTGACTACAGGGCTCTCACTGCAAAAGCTCACAGAGGCCTGGCTACATTGCTGGCTGATAGACACTTTACTGCATTTAATAGAAGCTAAGCCATATTCAAAAACACTGTATCTTGTTAATAGTAGTAGGAATAAAACTTGAATAAAATTCTTAACGAACAAAAAACTTCTTAACGAGGAAAGAAAACAAAAGTTAACTGAATTTAATATCAAACCAATGGAAACATACAAGACAAATGAGAGACAAAATGTTAAGCTAGACATATACGACAACAATTTTTTACGACAACTGAAAGATAATGGTATACCTGAAAACAACCAAAATTTCTATTGAACGTTTGCTGAAAGAACAACCATTAATACAAAAT
Organism: Convolutriloba macropyga; assembly: GCF_964194025.1. Lineage (NCBI taxonomy): Eukaryota > Metazoa > Xenacoelomorpha > Acoela > Convolutidae > Convolutriloba > Convolutriloba macropyga. The sequence continues at coordinate 46,560,823 of NC_134478.1, forward strand.
CTAGCTGAATAAATGGGCGTACATTTGGCTAAGAAAAATTGCTTTCGATTAGGAAAGTAGGATTCTAGGAATCAACGTCCAAATTATGTGACTTGTCCGTTTATTTGGGATGCTAGGTTATGCTTAAGTAAAGCCAATGAAAGCAAGTAACTTGGACTCAAGAAGATTTTCGTCCGAACGGAGTAATCTGTGGCTGATAAAGAAAAAAGGCTGTTCAAGAAAAGTTTCCAAATGATACAAATTGGTTCCATAGAAAAATTAGGCTGCACAATTTAAAGATATTTTACCACAACCAAAAAGAGAAAGGTGCTCATGGTGATGTTGCGATTCTTCAATGCAATAACGTAATTAGCGATGTCAAAAATTGCTCGTCTGATAATTTTATTTGTGTTGTTGAAGTAAAGACCGCTACTTGTCCCATTCTTGTAGTATGTTTGTAAATTTCCCCTAATATAAGACATTATCGTCCACCGTGAAAACAAATATCTGAATCACTTGCAAGGTTAATGCAACCATTCAATGGCAAAACAATTATTACTGGCAATTTCAGTTAGCCCACTGTTGGCTGGGTCTCTTCCACATCAACATTTTATAATGATATCAAAAGTTTCTTCGACGTTTTAACGGAAAATATTTTTCTGCAGATAATTCAAGATCGCACACACGAAGGCGGTCATATGCTGGATTGGGTTTTGCTGATATTGGCGACTTTTATCTACCACCAAACTACATTATAAAAACTGATTAGAGTTGCGGTGAAACTTGCATTGACCTACCACAGCTCAATTCTCAAAGGTTGTTTGGCTTTGGGCTTTACATATAAAATTGCTGGAATTTCTATCCTTTTTTTTGAATTATCTCGACGACCTTCTTAGCAGTTATACAACTCTGAAATGATCGAAAAATAATAATTACAATGGTTCTTTTCATCCCACACTATTCAAGCTTTGAATAAGCGCAATAAAGTCCATGGGAATTTTCCTTCTGCGTTGTTGCAAGAACTTAGCAGAGATATAGACGTGTCAATAGAACCTGACACTTCAGTTTATTTTGATCAGTTTGCCTCAAATAATACTACCGCGTCAGGTTGTTTTTGTCTTATTAAAAGACTCAAGAAAGAGCTCTTACTTAGTGAAATGCGATCAGAAATTACAATGCATAATGGGTACCCATCAATTGCGAATGAATAAAATGCTCATTTTATGCCACTCTAACAGCCTGCCAACTTTGTACAACGGATTTTAAATGAGTTCTGATTTACGATGGACGATATCCGAGCCCCCTTGTCTCAAGCTTCCCCTATTAAAGGTTTTGACAAATTACCAGGTGACATTCTTCGGATGGTTACAGATAGTTTAAATTACCATGTCATGAAACTCATTCAAAACATTGCAGAAACTTCAACATATCCAAAATTATGGAAGAGAGCAGTGATCACACCAAATCTTTAAGACAAATTCCAAATTTTTTATTCAGTCTTACCGTCCAATTAGTAACTTAAGTATATTGTTCCTAGTTTTTGAAGGAATTCTTTTTAATGCTCTATAACCATTTGTAAGAAAGAGAATCCCTCTTCATCAATTCTGACTTATGAGAGGACGCTCAACAATAACTCCAATTAAATTGTATCTTGATGAAATTTAAAAAGGCTTATGACAAAGATGATGATGTAGTTTGCCTATATCCAGATTTCAGCAAAGCCTTTGATTGTGTTCAACATTGAATACTTTTAAACGAATTGAGAAGCTATGGAATTGTTTGAACTCTGTTACTGTTGCAAGCCTCTCATTTGATGAACAGAGAACAGTGTGTCTAGTCTGAAAGTTGTTTATCTTCATGTGGTTCCGTTTCAGGCGGAGTTCCACGGGGTTCAATTTTGGGACCATTGTTTTTTTCTAGTGTTCATTAATGACCTACCTTCTTCCGCTGGTGTGTCAGGCTTTTACTTGTTTGCGGACGATGGGGAAGAATTGAATAACGATTTGCAGATTTTACATCACGATGTGCAGTCCTATTTGAATTGGGCCACGACAAGTTTAATGCTGTTCAATGTTTTCAAAACTCAGTTTTTATCGGTTTCAAAGACCAAGGATTACTATTCTCAAAATATCGGGGGTGAAGTAGTCCATCCCGTGAATACAGTCAAAGAGTTGGGTAATTTTGTTTCTGAAAACCATAAATTGAACGTCCATTTATTGAGAAGACTTGGCCTATGTTTCTCTCCTCTGGCATCACTAAAAAGAAACCTACGTCTTGACCTACCTCTTGAAACCAAGTTAAAAAGGTAAAAATTATTCCTTTTGCCAACTCTCCTTTACGGATCTTAAATTGGTCTCCCCCCTGTGCTGAACTAACAATATTAGAGAATTTTTAAATTAAAATACTTAATGGATTTGCTCAGCAAGCTCGTATCCAGACAGATTTTGAAGTTTAAAGTACTGCCGATTTGCTGCATGCTGCAATTCAAAGATCTTACGACGCTGAATCAAATCGTGACGGTCAAGTGTGATTTAAGTGCTATGCAACTCATTCAAATTCAATCAACGCTTGCAAAGCCCGTCAAAACAAATATTGATTTTGAATAGAACAAAGAAATCCATACGTGAAAAGAACTCTGTTTAGAGCTGTGAGATCGGGATATTTAGTTCAACCTTGTACGAGTCTCGAATTTTTCATAAGACTCCTGTCTTTTTAAAAGTAAACTTAAACCTTTTTTTGCTTAAATGAAAAATTTAATAATAATCATTTTAACTGTTTAATCTGATTTCCTTTGATATATAATGCCTCATGAAGCAATTAAGTCTTTTACTACCATTACTACATTATGGATGCTTGACAACATTTTATTAATTGTAGTAGTAATAGTAGTAGTAATTAAGTCTTTAGGGCTAGGCTCAAGGGTGTTAACCAATTATACACAGTCAATAGATTTTATATCAGTCTAATTTTGCGCAGTATATTGCAATGTGCACATCTGCAGAGAATTCTTCATCTGAAATTGTTTTCTTCGTTGTTTCTTTGTATATATTATTATTATTATTATTATTATTATTATTATTATTATTATTATTATTATTATTATTATTATTATTATTATTATTATTATTATTATTATTATTATTATTATTATTATTATTATTGTTATTATTATTATTATCATTATTATTATCATTATTATTATTATTATTATTATTATTATTATTATTATTATTATTATTATTATTATTATTATTATTATTATTATTGTTATTATTATTATTATTATTATTATTATTATTATTATTAATATTATTATTATTATTATTATTATTACTATTATTATTATTATTATTATTATTATTATTATTATTATTATTATTATTATTATTAATATTATTATTATTATTATTATTATTATTATTATTATTATTATTATTGTTATTATTATTATTATTATTATTATTATTATTATTATTATTATTATTATTATTATTATTATTATTATTACTATTATTATTATTATTATTATTATTATTATTATCATTATTATTATTATTATTATTATTATTAATATTATTATTATTATTATTATTATTATTATTATTATTATTATTATTATTACTATTATTATTATTACTATTATTACTATTATTATTATTATTTTGACTTCGTGGATATGCCACTGGGGAATCACACCCCGCGTTTACAATCTAGTATTGGCACAACAGTTTTTACATAAACAAATCAATATCCAAGTACAGAGATTGTTTTCGGTCCAATGTCTATTAAAACGACTCCACATGTATTCAATAAGTTTGTTCATCAGATTCTCCGGGTTCAAGAAATCAAGAGCTCTTTGCACGACGTTTATTCTGAATCCAGTCCTATACCAAAATTTTTGCCTCTGAATTTCATATCTATTGTCTGGACGCACAACACGTCTCCTTCTACCGCTGTTGCTGATATTGAAATCTTTCAAAAAATCGACATTGTACCTTCCTTTCAAGATGTTACTGAAAATTGGAAGGTCTTCAAGCACTTTACTTTAGAGTGGTGGTAATAAGTTTGATTTGACCAAAACATCCTTGCAACTTAAATTTCCGCAAATCCATATAAGAACCTTTTTTATTGATTTATGCAATGATTTCGAAACACGTTTTTCTTAGCTCCCAGTTTTCGGATGGAGATCGGATCAACATTGATATTATTGATCGGTATAGTTCGGCTACACTCTTGGTGCAAATGATCGGGGACGTACTTCTTCTCAACCGAAAGAACGATTTTCTGGCCATTCCAACTCTTACTTTCACTTGCTCGTTGCAGTTTAGTGGGTCATCCATGAAAAGGTCAACGTCACGAACAAGGCTTTTGTGGTTTAAATTTCTTCCAGCCATAATAAAACAAAAATCTTCTAGGGTGTTCTTATTTCTAACTTACTGAAATTCGCTAATGGAACATTTTTTCAAATTGAATAGTAGATGGTTTTGCACACTCCAGTTGTGAAGGGCTTGTAAGTCGGTTTGAAGTTTTTCTAAGGATTCTTGTTCAGGTCTCCAATTGTAAAGCAGATTAAAATCATCAGCGAATAGTAAAGCTAACGATGAGAAAACAGCCTTGTGGAGATCATTTATGTATATCAGGAAGAATAATGGTCCCAATACCGATCCCTGTGGTACTCCAGATGTTACAGTTCGCCCATTTGATAACTGGTCACCTATTCGCACTTTCTGTGTTCTTCCGAATAATTAGTCTTGTATCAGTTCGAACAAAACCTTGGAGATGGGAATTCGAAATAACCTTTTCATCAGGACACTATGTTTTATTTTGTCAAACGCTTTGGAGAAATCAAATAAAATAAATAAATTAACAGAGTCCCTCGAGTTCAAGTGTGAGTAAATATGAGATAAACTGTATAGTAATTGTAGTACAACAGAACGTCTTGGCCTAAAACCAAATTGGAAATTGCTTATACGATCAGCGAACGCAGTGTAGCAATCTAATTTTAATATTCGTTTGCAGAATCATAAATACTCCAGTTAGTGTGAGGCATATTGAAGTCAACGGATGAGAGGAGACGCTTGTAGCACGTTTCCTCAAGGAAGCGGAATAACTTCTGTAAATCCTCAATAGACATCCGGTATTTGCTTCCCGCCGGACGGTTGTAGAGAAATGCGATGTAAAAAGGTTCTAGGCCAATTATTTTGGCAACGCGAAGTGAAGATTGAACTGATAAGGGTAATTTAGCCACACTAATTTCCTCGTATTTGATTATTTTCTTCACAGCTATCAGCACACCACCGTGACGAGAGGCATCAGATTCAGTTGGTCTATCGCCTTGTATAATATCATAATCGGGAAGGAACAGTTCCGCACTTTTTATGTCAGTAGTGAGCCATGTCTCAGCTAAAAGTAAAACGTCGAAATCAAGTCTATATACATAGTCAATAAATTTAATTCTTTTGTTCAAGTCGATCAAGCTTCTTACATTGTATAGTAAGATATTGAAAGATTTTAGTCAGAAGTCAGATGCAGCAGCGTTTGAAACCTTTTTTCTGCGGCGTTTTTGAACCTGTAGCTGATTTGCAGTTCCCCTAATTGTGTATCTGTAGTTTTTTGAGTCGTCTCCATCCTTCTTATAAGCGTCCTCAATCATTGAATTTATTTCTTCACGGGTCTGTCTTGAGTGCTAATGAGAAACACTGATCAGTTGGAGTGTCGAATCTGCTTCCTTCAAAATTCTCAATGATCAAAAGATGTTAATTTTATCCCTTTTCTCTTTGTGGACAATCTTTAGCGGTCTCGGTTTTGGTGAGCCTTCATTGCTAACTTTCCCAATTCGTATAATTTTTTCTATTTGGTTTTCGTCCAGATCAATACTTAAGCCCTTTCGCAGAATTGATGAAAGACTTGTAGGTCCTCACTTTCTTTTTCCTTGGGTGTTTCGAGTTTGCTTTCTGGAACATTAAAAAGAACCAGATTATTCTCCCGTTTTTCATTGTCCTCCTTTTCTTGTTCCTGCTGTTGTAGAGTTTCTTTCGTTGTTTTCTTCATGTTTGGTATGGGAGTCGATACATTGCTTTTTTGTCGTGATGTCTTGATTTGATCCGGTATCTGCTGTTGTTTCTCAATGACTAAATTGATTTTGTTCTCAAGCTTTTGTTCAATATGCAACATTCTTTCATCAATGAATTTCTGCTCTTTGTTTTCAAGCTTATTCTCATTCAGTTGTCGATCAGTTAACTGCTTTTGTATGCAGGCTAGCTTATTGCCAATTTCATTTATGTCATCGGGTCCATCTCTCATCGCAGTCTTTACACAACCAAATAAGCCCTGAATAATTTTGCAGACATCTAAGGACACTTGTAGCAATGCCGGAACAGTCACCGGCGTAATACCAGCAACCACATTTAAAACACGAAACTGGTCCATCTTTGCATTCAAGATTACAGGTCCCACATGGGTACTTCGTTGATTGAGTTCTAGTTTTATCTCCCATTTTCAAAGAGTTCAAGAGTTCAAGAGTACAAGCCCCTTCCTACCAATTAAAGTTGCGAAGGAACTTGTTTTTATAAAATTTCGTAATCGTCTTAGCCCCTTCCTACCAGTTAAGGTTGCGAAGGCACTCCAACAAAAACAAACAACACAATCAATCAGTCAAAATTTACCTATTGAGCTGTTTCTTTCCTCCGTTTCGCTCTTTCTCTTTCCTTCTTTGATGGCTTGTTTTTCTTTGGCTTCCACCGTTTCGACCTCTACTTCTTGTCACTCCTGTAACAGTTTTTCACTTTCTTTCTGTGCCACCAAAAAGTTGAGAGCAATCGGGCTTCAAGTTCAGTGGACGGGTGATTGTTCTAGGTTGTCTAAAACCTTGAAATCTTTACTCTTGCGATGGGATAGAAGGCTTGATTTAACTTCTAATATGTTAATATTGCTCTTCAACAATTTTCGACAAATGTCAGGGGCACCTTTACGTCTACAATACACAACGGCTTCTATTCGATGACTGAATTCACGCAGTATTCGACTAACACTTATGGCCCTGTAGTTGTTGCTTTTATGTTTGTTTATCGGATTACTGATAACGACGTGCCAAACTGTAACTTTGTGTTTTCTGGCAAGTATACCCTGTCCTGTCAGTAGAATTTGTACCACCTTCAATGGGTTGTTAGCGTTCTCGTTGAAGCTGAGCCCTCCAAGACTGTAACTTCTGCCAATTAATTCAATTCTGAATTTGTAGGGTATCCCTTTGATTGTAGCATTCAGCGAGCTTGCACCAATTATGTAAACCGTCAATGCCAGCCTGTTAAATCCTTTTCACGAAAAGGGCTCTCAATAATTCGGTTTTTTCAAAGAAATTCTCATCAAAATTTTAAAAGATTGTCAGTTTAAAACTTTCGTACGAACGTTTCCGAACTCTTAGTTCATCGTCAGGTTATAAGCAATACAAAATGCTAAAATGAAAAGCCAGAAAATGAAATGCAAATCACTAAAATCTATCATTCAGGGAACTTTAAAACGAATTTTTACATGTCTACAATCGTATCTACGAAATTTTTACATCTGAGTAAAAAGACATTTCGGACTTGATGCGGCTGATGCATATCGACATGTTTTTCTACTAAAAAACCTACATATATTGCTTTAAACTTACTTTGGTTTTGTTCAGTTTTAAAGTTGAAATTTTCGTTTCTCAAGGTGTCTTTCAAATTGGTTTTTCATCTCCAAACTAAGCTTTCTGTGTTCGGTATTCATGGCGCGTGTTGATGGCTGGTTTCAAAGTTCTTATATAGAGCGACTCTAGTGTCATTAACTTAGATTGGTTGCAGCATTGGTCTTATATCTTCCACAGGAAAGCTGTTTTATCACCGTTGCACTCGATTGCATGTACTCCCATCGATGAGTCCGCTTTGGCATGCTCTGCAACTCTTGTGCTAATCTGTCGGCATAACTGCCCTACATAGATGGATTTACATCCATTACAAGTGAGTTCATAAACCACATGGGATTTGAGATCATTATCAAAGCTAGACTTGAGGCTAGGAAAACAGCTCTTAAGTTTCCGAGTGGTGAAAATCGTCTGTACAGGATGAATTTTAGTCAACTTCTTTACAAACTGTACTGCTGCCTGATGTTGCCTCTGTACTGATGTTGCCTCTGTACTGTAATACAAATTGTTGTTTCTCAGCATTTTCCAGTTGTTTTACGACTACACTCGCGTTAAATCTATGTACTTTTCTTTGTTCTGTCATTCGCAGCTGGTTACTTGTATCCTTGACGATATTCGTTACCCAATGCCTAGGATATTGATTACGTTCCCAAATTTCTTCATTTTTGTCAATGCTTCATGGAACGCCCCCCAATTGCTGGTGGCTTGGAACAGGCGGTGTATTGTTCCCTGTATTGTGCTTTTCTGATGTTGTAGGGGTGCACAGCTACGATAGTTTAGAATTGTTCCAGTATCTGATGGTTTTGGATACCATGTGCAAAAAATGTTCCCCTCCGGTTGTACGTTAATTGGCATGTCCAGAAATGGCAAACTGTTTTTATCATCTGTTGTTTCTAATGTAAATTGGAGATTTGGATGGAGGTTATTGACCGCATCTAACAGCTCTTTTGTGTCACCTCTAACTGTTCTCACAATATCGTTGACATATCTTAGAAAAACTTTAGTTTCGGACGAATGGTTAATGTCAGTCTGATCATTTTCACGACAGAATGAGCATATCCAGTACAGGTTTTCCATGCTATCATATTCTGTGTTACTGATTTGCTGACATTTTGCGTGGAACCATCTATTACAAACTTCACACTCAACACCCCTGGAACGTGTTGTCACACGGTGTTCGCAATTGCGACAAGTGCTAGATTGTGTGTTGGCTTTTTGCATTTAGGTGTCTGTAATTTCAGTTATGGCTCCCACGATTTCATCCAAAGGTTTGCCAAAATCACCGCCAAGGACGCACCCATTGCCAACCCGTCTATCTGACAGTACCAACTTTCATTGCATTTGAAATGGACGTTGGTAACGGCTAATTAAAGCAGACGTTTCATTGTTGTTCTAGGTACGTCTGGTTTATCGTCCCTAGCATAAAGCCATCGCAGGGCAATGTTAATGGCTTCCTTTACGGGAACGTTGGTGTATTCTCATCGGTTTTTTGTAGCCGCGTTTTGGTGATCTTGAATTCACCTCTAGTTTGTTGGCGCGTCGCTTCAATTGAGTCAGCTCGATTCTGGATTAACATCGTAGGCACCTCTTATCGAGGAAAGTAAGCAAAGTAAATCATTATGAATTAAATGGTCAAAATTTCAGTGTTTAGCGAGGATTAACATTGAGAATGTATGCATTTGTTGTCAGAAATGATGCCAATTAGATTGGATTGTACACCGATCCTTCGTTTACTACGTAATAATTTGACAAACTCGTAGCATTGACCTCATTTGTGATTTTTCAACTGCTTTCATGATATTTTCTGTGCCACGCAAAAATTTATATGCTTTTTTAAGATTTAGTATGTCAGATCAAGCCAGTTCATCGTCATCTGATGACGTAATGCAGCAGTTTTTGAAAGAGGTAATCAATTTTTTCTGGAATGAAATATTTTTCCATCAATTTGTGTGCTACAAAGTCAGCAATTTAGATCGGCCAATCTGAAAGTAAAGATAGTCGTCAATTAAAGAGTGAGCTGGAAATACACAGACTAACACGAACCGGATCTTCATACTTTAACTTAAACCCATTTGAAGTAAGTTTCATGCTGATCGGATTTTTCTCTATCATTTTTTGGTCAACTGTCTTCTCTTAGTGACAATCAGCAGGTTTTAGATGTTGATGTCGACACTCCAATGGAAACCATTCGAACGAGATACAAAAAGGTGCAATATAATTTTACATTTAGAAAATTCTGCTGTTTGTCACGCACGTTGCAGCCGAGTGAAAAGGAAATTGTTTTCAGCTGTCTATTATTGTGCATCCTGACAAAAATATGAACGACAGAGAACGAGCTCAAAAGGCTTTCGATGGTATGTTAATTTCGAGTTTTCAGCTGCGAATGTGAGGTTGTTTGCGATGCTTCGAATAGGAAACTTTTCAGCAATCAAGAAGGCGCTGGAACAGTTGGAGAACGAAGAAGTGAGAGCCAGCTGCATTCAACTTATTAATGACTGTAAAGAAAAGGTCAACACTGAGGTATGTAGCGTAAATAAAGCTCACCTAAGCTGTTGTTCGACTGCGTAATGCTCCTGTTCAAATTTAGGTAGAAGCGACGAGGCGAAAACAGAAAAAAGAGGGAAGAGCACCTAATGTCCCGGAAGATGATCCTGCAGTTGTGAGTTTCTAAAAATATCATTTGCAGCCGCTTAGTAAATGTATGGTCCAACTCCGGTGACAATCCTTCTTCATCACGATTGAAGCTGGCTAGAATAGAATCGAGAAGCGGCCGGTCGTTTGGAAGCGAATCACCCGATAGTGGTCGTGGTTTTAGGGTGAACATTGAGTGGTTTCTTACCTAGAAATTAGATTGAAGTTCAAAATTTTTGAATTTCGCGGAATAAAAATTAACGAAAAATGGAACATAGCTGGAGAAATCAAGAAGGGGGCGATGAAATGTCTGTTCTGAAGCTGACTTGTCCAAAACCCACAATTCAAGAAACCATAGTAGCATGTTCTGTCAGAATTCTGCAGAACTTTGTTTTTAAAACTCATTTTCAGCAAAAATATAGAAAAGTAAATTAAGTCATTAACAGATCACATATTAACAGTTCACTATATACAGTAGATTTCATTCCCTGCAAATGTATTCAAAAGTGCCCTTCTTAACATTTATAACTCGAGGTTCGTGTTTCAATTTTTTGATATTTTCAAGGTAGCTATACGCGTCTTCGATTTTTTTCGGGCAGCTTTTCGCAAAGGAGTTGAAAATTTATTCATCGAGAACGTTTTTGAGAATCTGCTGTCCCAGAGGCCATTGGCGTTAATATGCAATCGTGCGTCATCTTCAGTGCTGGTAGTTTTATTTGCGAAGGACTCCGCAGTGTTGGTAGTTTTATTTGCGATGTTGAGTCCGCCTTCGCGTACGGGGAGTGAAAATATGTCGCGATAGGTCTCGTAATAATTGGTGTTACATACACGGTTAGGGATTAGGTGAATATTGATAACTTTCTCGGCTTCTTCAAACAAGTCGAATGTGTCTGGTGTGGTCCTCGATAGGAAGGTCAATTTACGTTGAACAGAGTTCGCCAGGCATTTGTACACATTTTCGCATGTTTTGCTAATTTTTGCAATATACGTAGATAGTTTTGCTTTTGATCTATGCATTATATGCAGGAGTCCACGTTTCCGATAACAGATCCAAGGACTTGATCCATCAATAATATCTACTTCTTCACCTTTAAACGCTTTTTTTGCGTCATTGACGAACTCTGCTTTGGTGATAAGATAGCATTTGATAGCATTATAACCAAATGAAGGACCATACAGTTTCAACTTTGATCGAAGGACCTTCAGCGCTTCAACCGATCCGGCGGCCTTTCCGTCATCCGCGTACCATTTTTAATCATGTTGTTGGAAACTTTTTCGATGAGGGGCAAAATAGCTATTCCAAACATTGCCATTGCAAGTGGGTCGCCTTGAGTGGTTCGTTCTCGGGATTGCAGAACTTTGTGAGAGACTAGATGGGCTAGAGATTAGATGGGCTCTTATAGGAGTTGGATAAAGCCAAATGAAGAGATGGACAAAGAACTTCGATGTTTTTTAGGGCTAAGTCTCTGTTGAAACTGTTGAAGGCATTTTTCGCATCAATAAGGAGGATGGCCTGTGTCTCCGGTTGCTCAAAGTTTTCGCGTAGAGAGTGAATGGCCTGTTCAATTCCGCGTCTTTGACCAAGGCAATGTTGGAGATTACCTCCGAGGAATTTGAGGTCATTTTTGACGCACCAATGATGCGTCGCATTACCTCACCAACACCTATGGCCGTACAACAGGACATTTATCGAGTGGTATCAACCTAGAGCTATTGTATACATCAAGAAAGCACACCTCGTGTGTCGCAATCAAAATAGTCAACTTTGCCAATGACTTGCAAATGTCGTTCGACATAGATTTGAACGACGTGAGGATGTTCCTCCTTTCGTTTGCATCTAATCGTAAGGGACCATGACTGCCGCGTGTTTTCATGGTCGATCTACGTATTGCAGATGCGTTAATGCGATCATATATAGAGTGTTGATAGGGTAATGTATTTGAAGGGGGTCTTTCACAACGTAGTCAAGATTTGCAGTCTGTGGGGCGGGGTGCTTTTCACCTAATATGTCCATTACTGTTTTCGTTCCCAGTTTTTGAATTAGGGGTAGGACACCGCCCTTTGATTCGTCAGTTAGACATCTTAGTGCATTCGAGGTTTTTCCAATTTCCATGTTTTTGTCGAATAGTTTGAATTCGTTTGTTTCATGTTTAGAGTTCGATCTCGTAAGTCTGTCTTGTACTCCTTTCGCCTCTAGAAATAATAGTTCAAATTCGCAATTTATCCAGAGGTCGAGTCGCCTAGCATTTATTTTACTTACCGATCTATCGTTACCCATTTTTGTTCTAGCGAGGATGAGATGGGGCATGACCATAGCGGCTAACATCCCAACTTCACTATTATGGTTAATGTTCTCACATTCTGACAACGCAACGTTCAGCGACTCGACAAAGCGACTGCCAACTTTATTTTTGCTTAAAATCAAAAAGTCTGGTTTCCAATGAACATTTTCTAGGTAAACGTTTTTGAGCATTTCTTTCATATCGGTGGTTAGGTTGGACCAGAAGTCGGCAGCGTTGAGAGAAGCAGGGCTTTGGGAGGGGGAAAAGGGTGTGGGTGACATGGGTATGGGAATCTGCGATCTTTGCATTCGCGCTTGCTGGTGTCTCGATGATTAACGCCTCGTGTGTGTGTGCTTGTCATGGTATTCGCGCGCATATTGAAATCCGCTACATTGGACATGCATATAGGTACCGCATGAGTAACACCATATACCCCTCTTCTTGAGGGTTTGGAGACACTTCGAGCAGTGCGTCTGATCGGACATAGGAACGGGTTGTCGAGGAAGGGAGGACAGATGGGTGAATTAATTAACGAAAACCATTAAGGAATGACATATAGATGAGAATACTCGATTAACAATGTAAGAAAAATGAAAGCCAACACGACAAAACATGAAGGGCGATAGACTAAAAGAGGGGGAGATAACACGAGGGAAACACTAATATAACAATTTATAAATCGCGATATTTTTCAAATTTAGCTTATGGCTTATCAAACGATTTTTTGTTGATGGGATGATTTTAGGAGCTATCAGGATTGATGGGTTGAATTGGTATCTAATAAGATAGATTAGGAGTCCTTAACATTAAATGAAGTGAAAATTGTATGTAGAATGATCATTGAAGCCAAAATTTGAGGGTAGTATTGCTGCACAACATCCCGTATAGTTGCACCGCGAAAAGAGTTTTGTTGGGCCGATGTCACTGCACTTAATCTTTTTGGTCCTTGAGTTTCCCAGCTCAAGGTTTGTGACGTCCCAAGGGAGAAGGAGAGCTGTGAATTGGGGTCGCATGGAGAGCTGAGTTGTTCCTGTTCTCCAAACACTCAGATGATATGGACATACAATGCTTGCCTCTAAAATTCTCTCCACGGAGAGACCACTCTTGCGAGACTTAGCATGTCAGATCTTTTTAATTAGTTTATCACAACAATTACGCTAATAAGTTTATCACAACAATTAGTTTATCACAACAATTAGGCAAAAAAAGAGATGATTTGAAGAAATGTGATTGCTCGCAAACCAAGTTTGAGAAAATTGTTGTAAACACGTCTTCGATGGTTGACCGTTTTGAGCTTTTGATTGACCGCTTAATTTCATTTGTTTTCATTCCAAAGTTTGTTGCAAACATAAAAGCGATCTTGAGCGTCAAAGATGCAAAGACAGCGCTTAGTGGTTAAGATGTCACTGTTATCCTGGAAGTTTCCGGGTCCTACCTTTGTGGGGTCGAGATATTTGCAACCATAATAACTTCTGCGCAGCACCCACTCTAAATTAAATTGCCCCGCCTGTCTCTCGAGAGCAATTCGTCCGAATCTTCTGCAAGCTGCAACTATTCAATTGTTTCAATTTGGCTGATTTAAAAAAAAAGATAGCCAAAGATGGAATGTTTAGTAGTTTCAATGTCCGCGTTAAAAGACCAATGAGAGTTGCATTTTGGCGAACAAGTGACTAAGAAGCAAAAGGAATAAAAAGGCAGTCACAAACGGCATAAAATGATAGGACAAAAAAAGGCAGGACAAACGGCGTCAAAGCAGTTGAGAGCAATAAGCAAAAACTGGAATCAAGAAATAATTTTCTTTTTCGTGAGTTTGATATTTGATGAGTACTGTCTGTGATGAGACTACGTAATATGGCAGAAAAACCAGCAGCTACTCAAGACTCAAAAAGCACTAATATTGTTTGTGAACAAAAATGTCAGTCTTTTCAGTACCGTTAGATGTAACCTCATACCTTTAATTAAGGCCAATTATGGAACGTAATTAGCCAATGAAATCTGTCTTTAATGAGACTAAGGCATAGAAGAACAGAAAACACTACCAAAAAGGGCTTAAACGGGACAAATTTGGGCAAAGATCATTGTTTTGCTGTTGCTTTTGAATGGAATAAAATGCCTTTGGAAATGATACTAATACCCCAGGAGTTTGATTGTCGGAAAAAACTGAAAACTTTTTCATTTAATCATTGATTTTGAAAGCACTTTTGAGTTTGTAAATGGTGCGCAAACCTATAATAATAATAATAATAATAATAATAATATTTTAAGAAAACGTAGTCAAATTTCATAAAAAATGCGATTTGAATAGAAACCATCGAATAGCTTCTAATATGCCGGATTAGAGGCCCCATGAACTTCGTCATCACTAAGACTGAGTGAAAGGGCATCAGACAGAGCTACAGAACGGTCAAAAGTAAAAAGTTACCAAATGTGTGATAACAGTGCCAAAATCATATAAACCATTAGCCTGCAACTCAAACAGCTAGCCCGATCGAATTAATGACCGCTGATTGTCATTAACAAGACTACGCAACGAGATATCAATAAGCACAACAATTACGGGCAAAGCTAAAAAGTCATTTTTGTGTAACTATTATTATCAAAATCATAACCATTAGTTACCCGTTGACTGAAACAAAAATTAGTTACCCAAAACCAAATATTTGATCAAAAATTATCTCAATCGATTTTATAAACAAATTGGAAAAGTTTGGGCCCTGAAAATGTCGATTTACGCGCCCTTTTCTAGTCTATTGTGACTTATATTGTGAACAGGTCTTTAAAAGTTGTGAACGGGTCTTTAAAAAGACAAGAGCACCAGTACAAATCAGATTCTTTTAATTATAAGAAAACAAGAAAGGCCACTAAAAGCTGTAAACAGCTATTGCTATTAAACAACACCCTCATCACCACAAACAACGTCAAAATACTTGTTTTCTACAGTAATGGGAAATTCAAAAAAAAAATTACAGAATCGATTCAGATTTTCAAGAGCTTTTTATTGATACCTTTTTTTTCTACGTAAAGAAATTCATCAGACACAGATTTTATAACAAGAAAGTTATCTTAGCCGAAAGTTTCTCCTGCAAAATTATAGATTGGAGGGTCAATTGATTTTAACACAAAAACAGTTTTTTCCAAACTGTGATAGACTTTAGAAGCATTTGGGGTAATATTTTATAAAGAATTTAGCTCTGGGGTTTGGCTAAGTTTCAAAATATACTAACTTTTGCTTATATCTATGTATAAGGTGACCCCCTGTCTTTTTACTAATATGATTTTTGAAATACTTGATCCTTCTGATGACCTTTTTGGATTTGAGAAAAATGAGGTGTAAAGCTGGGAGAGATATGTTAGAGTCATTTGCCACACAGAGTCAAATGTGTTGTCTTGTTTAACGATGGGATGTGAAATTTACCATAAATGTGCTTAGTTTAAATATCCGAAACTGCCAGAAAAAATTGATGAAAATTTTTTTGAAGCGTGGTCGAACGCTAATTTTTTTCTCTCAATTGAATTACTCTCAATTGTGGTGATTGTTGACTGGCGTAGCAGTTACTTGACAGCCCAACCTACTCTTAGTATTCTGCTTACATCTATCAATAAGGAGACCCCATTTCTTTTTGGCGTTTGACTGTACTTTAATACCCCAGTGTCCCATCGCCGAAAAAGTTGTTTTTGAAGAAAAGTGACCTGTAAACGCTTGGGTGCGGGATATTGGAATTATGTACGAAGAAGTTTTTTGTAGTTTTTCTAGCACAAAAAAAGTAAGCAATTAGGTCCCAATCAATTCGAATCATTTGGCACCTAGATAAACTAAATTGTTAAATTATATAAACGAGATCGATCGATTAGCTATATCAAAGTTAGATATTTGGGGACCTAAGTTACATAAGGTGTCAGTTTTATGCTGAACTGAAAAAGTACTGTTATCACCTAATTTTTAGCTCGAATATCCTGCTTTCAAGAGGAATATCCTGCTTTCTCAAATGATAGTGTTTTTCCGTATTCAAAATTCTTTTGTAATTAGCTCATTTTCAGAGTTACTATCCTCACTCAGAGAAAAAGTTGTTCCCAGGCCCTTGTTTTGGAGGTATTTAATAAAATTGTAGGTGGTTTGGCCGGAAATTTAAAAGACCCGAAAAGTTGATGTTCTTTCTCAACCATTATTTGGTTTTTTTTCGCGAACTCGAGTCATGGTCCAAAAAATTTGGCCCTGCTAACTCTGAAAATGAGCTAATTACGAAAGAATTTTGAATACGGAAAAGCACTATCGTATATTGCAAATAAAGGCTCCACGCCACTTCGATTCGGCCCTTTGGTAGAGACTATTGTGATAGCGCTTGGAGGAATTTATGAAAAGTTGCTGTTCAAAGATAACATAAATATGCTTAGAAAATACGCTGAGCCAAAAAAAGTTTTCTCATTTTTGATTTGAAGACAAGCGAACAAAATCATAGGCGCCGATATATGGTCAAACGCTATTTTTTGTTCTGATTTGTCGTCGATTTTTTAATACCCCTCCCTCCTGGTTCAAAAGGGATGACCACATTTTCTTATGGAACCAAATGTTTCCGTACATATTGTTATGCTTGTTTCAGTTCAAAGACAGAGTTCGGAAAGCTTGTTTAAAAGCCTTTGCAGACACGGAATTGAGGAAAAGAAAAGCCGAAGACCTCTATGCAAAAGAACAGTAAGTTTGGCGATAATCGAAAAATAGCTTTTCATTAATTTCTAGAAGCTTGCTGATCTGTTATGCTATCCATTGTAACTGTAGCATAGTTAAACAAATGTGGCCTTTTCGTTTTTCCAAAAGCTTCATTAACGCACATAATCTATATCTAAGAAGGAACGCTGCTCGAACATAACGTGATTACCGTAAATAGTATTGCTCATAACTTTCCCAGTTTTTGTACGAGAATGTATGCGAGCCCTCGCTATCGTTGTAGTTAGATTTGTTGGACTTGCTTTTAGAAAAAGACAGACGGAAGAGGAGCAGAAAGAAACAGAAATTGCCAAGAAACAGAAAGAGTGGAATGAAAAGTGGGAGGTATGTGAATCTATTGTCAAAAGTGCTCGGAATCCTCCCTCAATTACCCAACTTTTATTGAGTTTTTAGTCACCCTTGTTCATATTTATGTTACGTAAAGCTCTCCTCTTGGATAAGGGGTGATTTTGTTTGAGATAAACGACATTGGTGTAAAGTTAATACTGTGAAATTATTTCTTTAGTTTAATTACATATTGCGTTGTTTTGTGTTGCCGTTTTCAAATAAAGATCTTTGTCGAAACAAAAGTTTGAATGCTGTCTCGGGAGTTGTTGTTCCTCTCTAACTCAGTCAGCAGCAATTTTCCTATTACTTTCACATTGAGTGGGTGATTTAGGAGAATATTGCTTGGATGAAATCACTCAAATGGATTGTGAAAATCATTCTGTTTGCCGAAGAAAGTTTTTCTCTGGTTTGTTTCAGAAAGGAAGGGATGAGAGATTTGATTCGTGGAACAGTTTCAAAGCTCAAGGCGTGAAAAAGAGCAAAAAGGCGAAAGGCGTATTCAAACCTCCCAAGACACGAGCGGAACAGCGATGAGATATAATTTTTCATCCTTTGAAGTTGACAAACATAATTCAGAAGTTTTAGATGCCGAGATTTTGTCCACACTCTAAATCTGGATGAAATATAAATTTTCGGTTAAGCCTTTACCATATTTTACAACTCTTTTATAGAAAAGTTTTTTGTTAACGACATAAAAATTATATGCGTTTTGGAGTGTGGTCATATCTCTTTAGACAAGTGTTTTAATTATGTTTTCTGTTACATTTTGCAATAAACATTCAATGGATTGTTTTTTTTGAATATACGGTTTTCCCATTGTATCGTCCCAATGTATTTATTATGGTGTACTCAGTTATTAATAGCCTCGCAGCGATAGCTGGTGCTATTATTGGCCTTCTCTTGGTTTTTTACAATTCGAAGAATTTGAATTGTATTTTTTTAAGATCTGTTCACACATTTTCATGCTTTTTGAAGTCAAATTGGAGTAGTGATTTTAGTCACGCCGTAACAGAAAATGGAGCGAAAAAGCGAGTGGTTTTGCGGCGTGAAATTTTTTCGCTCTAATTTTAAAGTAGAGTGAGAAAACGGTGTTTGAACAAAAATTCGCTTTCTCGCTAGTGATTTTTTGTTCACATGCGGCAATTTCACTTTGGTTTATACTGTTTTTTCGATTTTTTGAATTGGATTTTTTCTAAATGGTTTTCCCAGTCCATTGATAGTTCATTCTAGGCCTACTTTTTTTAAACCAAATTTTCATTTCTCGCTAGTGGTTTTTTGTTCACATGCGGCATTTTGACATTGATTTTCTGTTTTTTTTTTATTTTTTTATCTGATTTTGGGAAATGGTTTTTCCAATTCACTCATAGTCCGTTCTAGGTCTAGTTCTTGTTTAGTCAATGAAAATTCTTTGAATTGTACTTCAGGACTTTCTTTATTTCGTCGTCAAGATTTTTGTTACGACCATATGACGTCACAACCACTCCAAATTTGCTTTTTCTTCATTCGCTCATGCAATTTCAACTGAAGTGCGTGAGTGACGTCATTTTTCGCTCTTAGTGGAGCGAGTTTTTTCATTCGCGTGATAAAATTTTTGGTCACACTTGACTTATCTCACTCTCAAAAATGACTTCCTCACTTTGAAATTGACTTTTATTTACTTGAATTCAACGAGATAAGGTCAAATGGGCGTTTGTCACTCTAAATGAAGGTTATTTGAGAGCAACTAATAGAGGCAGCAAAAATTTATACAGAGTAACTTATCAAAATATAACATATGAGCCTTCAATGAAAAAACGAATTTTTTTGGTCTGTCTTTTTTAACTGTTTTTTTAGACTGCAGATCTACGAAGCTATTGCGGCCGTTTTCTGGCAATCTGCCAGCTATGTTAGGATGTGCTATGCTCTTTATACCCACTAAGCTGTCAGCTGGAGGGGGGAGAAGGGGCTATAGTACGACAGAACTGCATGTATTGACAGGTTCAATATCGAAGTCAATCTGATTATTTGTAGACATAAAGTACTAGTTTTCTCAACACAGATAGAAGGTTTGTTGAGCATCGATAATTGCGAAGTATCAATCCGATACACTTGTATCTCAAGGTGTAGTAATACCAAATACAGATGTTCATAAACTACCAATCTCTATACGCCCTTTAATTGCATGTAGATATCGTAAAAGTGTCCAGTGTTGAATCCGTCAGTTTCGGCCACAAAGAATTCGCCGTTTCCTACATTTAATCTATTTGCAGAGAGGCAATTTTAAACCTATCAGATTGTTCAGCCAACCAAATTGAAGTTGTATTGCAATTTCGCTTCAATAAAATTGAATTTCAAAAGCTCGGCCAACTTTTGAAGATATCAAAGTGGTCAACCAGTGCAGAGGAAAAGCATCCTGTAAGATTAAGAGTCAATAAAGATGGACACTAGCAGAATTTGGGATCTTTATCTCCGCAAATGGGTTAAAGGAAGATAAACGTTGAAAATCGAGTTCTTTGAAAAAAAAACCTGTATATTTGATCAGATAAGCGTTTGAACGCTATCGGAATGTAGATTATTCGGTGGTTGGGTTTGAAAATTTAAACAGCGAACTGTGCACATAGATATTAACAATATCAAGTCTCAGTATCAAGTTTGATACCTATCAGCATTGATGTTTGATACTCTTCTCACATTTGCGGATACTCTTTTGGGATCAGGATTGATAATTAAGTATCAGGCTTGTTGTCTGATTAAGAATTTTGTCATTACGTTCCATGTTTGACAAGCGTGCTTCAATTTGGACAAAATCACGCAGAAGAGCTAAGCAAGATAGTTGCCTAACAAAAGAATATTGGATGTTGATTTATTTTGTACAACTTAGCGTAAGAGGAGTTCATTTGCTTTCAAATGCTCTTCCGAATTTGCAATTTCAGAACCAATGTAGCAAAACAAATGCAGCCTGTAAAAGATAATTTATAGTTATAGATTTGATTATTACGTATCATTTTTGATAGTTCATTGTATGAGATTCGAGTCCAGTTTTAATAGTTTGTTTCATTTATACTTTCTTAACACTACATTGCCTTTAAACTATGTTCTGTATTTTATAGTTCATACTCAAAGGAATTAACAATGTTTTTCTTTTTTTTAATAGTGTCAATTGTGATGTTCGAAACTTTTTGGAATCAGGTTTGATGATTAAGTATCAGGCTTGTTGAATAAAAAAGACTTTTTGTCATTAAGTTTCATGTTTGACAAGATTGGTTCAATTGCAAAAAAAACAAGCAGAAGAACTACACAAGAATATTGCCTAGACAAAAAATAGGATGTTGTACAATTTAGCGTCGGAAGAGTTGATTTGCTTTCAATTTCTCCGTCAAATTTTAAAGTTTTCATAGTATTCGGAAACAATGTAGCATAACAAATGCAGACTAAATGATACGTTATAATTACAGGTTGGATTACTAAGTATCGAGTTTGATATTATATCGTATCAGATCCGAGTCTCAGCTTTGATGATGATGAGTTAGCTGTGACGTTTGAAACGTTTTGGGATTAGGGTGGTTGAATCAGTATCAGGTATAATTATTAACTACCAGATTTGATTATTAAGTATCAGATTTGCTGATAAAGTATCTTGTATAATACTCCTTAAAATCAGTTGATGTTACTTTTGGTATCAAGTTTGGTTCGATAAGTATATGCTTCAATAAATTATATCTGGTTCTAGTATCAGCTTTGATTTTTACGTGTCGGCTGTGATGTTTGATACTCTTCTTATCACTTTTGCGGATACTCTTTTGGGATCAGGATTGATAATTAAGTATCAGGTTTGTTGTCTGATTAAGAATTTTGTCATTACGTTCCGTGTTTGACAAGCGTGCTGCAAGTGGACGAAATCACGCAGAAGATCCAATCAAGACATTTGCCTATCAAAAGAAAATTGGATGTTGAGTTATTTTGTAGTACTTAGTGTAAGAGGAGTTGATTTGCTTTCAAATGCTCCGAATTTCAGAACCAATGTAGCAAAACAAATGAAGCCTGTAAAAGATAATTTATAGTTACAGGTTTGATACACTTTTGATTGTTCTTTGTATCAGATTCGAGTCCAGTTTTGATAGAGTGTCAATTGAGATTTCCAAAACTTTTTGGAATCAGGTTTGATGATTAAGTACAGGCGTGTTGTATAAAAAAGATTTTTTTGTCATTAAGATTCTTTGTTTGACAAGCCTGGTTCAGTGGGAAAAAACTTGCAGAAGAACTACACAAGACTTTTTTCTAGCAAAAAATTGGGATGTTGTGAGTTATATTGTACAATTTAGCGTCGGAAGAGTTGTTTTGCTTTGAAATTTTCCGTGAAATGTTAAAGATTTCAAAGTATTCAGAAGCAAAGTGGCAAAACAAACGCAGACTGTAATTGATACTTTATAGTTACAGGTTGCATTATTAAGTATGGTATTTGATAATATATCGTATCAGATCCGAGTCTCAGTTTTGATGACAATGTGTTAGTTGTGATGTTTGAAATTTTTTGGGATCAATGTGGTTGAATAAGTATCAGGTTTGATTAACTATCAGTTTTGATTATTAAGTATCAGGTTTGCTGATAAAGTATCTTTTATAATACTCTTTAAAATCAGTTTATGTTTCTTTTGATATCAGGTTTGATTGGATATATACTTAAATTACTTTAGGTTCTTTTATCAGTATGGATTAAGTGTCAGTAATTATGTTTGATACTCTTTAGAGTCAAATTTGTTGATTAAATATCTTTTTTAATGTTTGAGTATCTTTTTTTGGGCTTCAAGTTTGACATTAGTGTTTCGATAGCACACAATCACGCTGAACAGCTACTCAGGAAACTTTTCTGTCAAAAGGTTTTGGGGCTGTCATCTATATTGTGCAGTTTACCATGGCTCTGCGAAATTTTGAACTTTTCATAACATTAAGAACCAATGCAGCTGTTAGAAAGTACTTTATACTAATAGGTTTGAATTTTTTGTATCAGATTTGATACTTTGAAGTATCAGTTTGATTATCAGGTGTGATGATTAAGTGTCCGTTTTGATGATACTCTTTTGAGATCAGGTTTGATGATTAAGTATCAGGCTTGCTGTATAAAAATAAGTTTTGTCTTTCTTCATGTTTGACAAGCGTGGTTCAGTTGGAAAAATCACGCAGAGGAACTACACAAGACTTTTGCCTGCCAAGAAAATTGGGATGTTGTGAGTTATATTGTACAATATAGCGTCCGATGAGCTGACTTGCTTTCAAATGCTCCGCCAAGATTTAAAGTTTCATAGTGTTCAGAATCATTGTAGCAAAACAAATTCAGCCCGTAAATGATACTTTATCTTAACAGGTTGGATTATTAAGTATCACGTTAGACAATTTATCGTATCAGATCCTAGTCTCAGTTGATGTTTGAAAACTTTTGTTGTGATGTTTCAAAAATTTCAATTGTGATGTTTGAATTTTTATGGGATCAGGCTGGTTGATTAAGTACCAGGTTTGAATATAAATATTCGATTTGCTCTTAAAATATAAAAATTTTTTGGATAAATTATCTTTTATAACACTGTGTAAAAGTCAGTTTATTATACTTTTGGTATCAGTTTTGATTGGATAAGTATTAGCTTTAAAAATTTATGAGGTTCTAGTATGAGGTTTGATGATACAAGCGTCATTCATTATGTTTGAAATTCTTTAGAATCAGATTGTTTGATTAAGTATCACGTTTGATGTTTGATTATTATTTTTTGTCAATTGCTTCAAGTTTGACTATTGTGATTTAATGGCACACGTATTCACGTAGAAGAGGTCCGCGCAAAACTTTTCTACAGAAAACTTGGGTTTTTCTATTATATTGTGCACTTTAGCTTGGCTCTGCGAAATTTTGAGTTTTTCGTAGTTTTATAGTATTCAGAAACCATGCATCATGTGTAAGTTACTTTATAATTACAGGCTTAAAAATTAGAATTAATACTTTATAGTATCAAGTTTAATGATAAAGTGTCAGGTGTCATGTTTGATACTTTTTGGCATCAGGTCAGTTAATTAAGTGTCAGATTCGATGATTAAGTATGAGATTCAAAAATAGATTATCTGGTTTTATGATCTTGTTTCTTTGTTGATACTTCTTAAAATCAGAGTTTATGATACTTTTGGTTGGATAAGTATTAGCTTTAATACTTTATAGTGTTAAGATTCAGTATTATGTGTGATGATGGTCTCAAGTGTGATGTTTGATATTTTTGGGATCAGTTTGGATAATTAAGTTTTAGGATTGATTATAAATTATCTATTTTGACACTTATTAAAAATGAAATTATGAATCTTTTGTATCAGGTTCGAGTGTCACGCTTGATGATTAAATGTCAGGTGTGACGTTTGATACTCATCGGAGCCCGGTTTGATGATACTTATTAGGAGCAGGTTTGTTGGTTAAGTATCGGATTTGATGTTTGAGCATCATTTTTTGTCATTGAGTTTTGTTATTGAAAAGTATGATCGAGTAGGGCACATAATTACACAGAGGAGCTCGCAAGAAATGTGGCTACCAAAAGATATATACCAAAAGATATATACTAATCCAGCGTCAGGGGAGATGATTTGCTTTCAAATTCTACTCCAAATTTCGAATTTCTCATGGTGTTCAGAACCAATGCAGAAACAAATGCAATCTGTAAACGATACCTTTCAGTTACAGGTTTGGTTAATAAGTATCAGGTTAGATGCTTTTTTCGTGGCAGAATCGAGTGAGATTTGATGGCAAAAGCTTAGGTGTAATGTTTGATAATTTTTAGGATCATGTTTGATTATTCAGTGTCTGGTTATCAGGTTTGATGATTAAGTATTAGATTTCATTAAAAAGTATCGGGTCTATTAATAAAATATCAGGTTTGAAACTTTTTCAGATAAAATTTTGATACATTTGGTTTGACATTTTGTTGGATGTGTATGAGCTCTAATACGTTGTAGTATCGGGTTTGAGAATCAGGTATGATTGTTAAATGTCAGGTGTGATGTTTGATATTCTTTAGTTTCAAGTTTAATGGTACTTTGGGTGCCTATTTGGGTATCAGTTTTGCTCATTAATTTTCAATTTGAAGTAGCTTGATTGAATAGGACACATAATCACGCAAATGAATTACGCAAGTAATTTTCCCACCAAAAAACGAGCTGGTGTGGTCAGTTATATTGTGAAATTTGGCATCAGAAAGGCTGATTTTCTTTCGAATGCTTCACCAAATTTTCGACAAAAGCATCCTGTAAAAGCTGTTTTTATGATTATGTGTTTGATTTTTAATTATCACGTTTGATGCTTTATTTCATCAGATTCGAGTATCAGGTTTGATGATCAAGTATGAAATGTAATGTTTGATACTTTTGGTATCAAATTTGATGATTAACTATCAGGTTCGATAATGAAGTATAGGATTTCATTATAAGGATTTTTTCCTTTTGTGCCCCCCCCCCCCCAGTTTAGTGAGTGCATATTGCAACCCCCAGACGCACGTGCAATTTTTTTACGTATTGATTTACTATGTAATGACACGTTCGATATAACTGGGGTGAGCATAACGTACTGGGGGGGGGGGCACAAACGGAAAAGATCCGATTATAAAGTATCAGGTTTCAAGATAAAATATCTTGTTTGTTGAAATCAGGTTTTTAGGTTTTTTTGGTATCAGGTTTGATTGGATAAGCATCAGCTTCATAATTTATAAGATCAGGTTCGTGTATTAGGTTTGATGATTAAGTATCAGGTTTAATGTTTTGAGTTATTTTGAGCAATTTAGTGTCCGATGAGTCGAATTTCAAATGCTCCCCCAAGTTTTGAAGATTTCATTCTAGTGAGAACCACTGCAGAAACCTATGCAGCCTGTAAAAGTTAATTAATAATAAGAGGTTTGATTAAGTACCAGGTTTGATACTTTATAGCATCAGGCTCGAGTTTCAAGTTTGATGATAAAGTGTCAGGTGTGATATTTGATACTTTTTTGGGATCAGGTCTGATGATTAAGTATTAGGTTTGTTAGTTAGGTATCAGATTTGATGATAAATTATAAGGTTTGGTATTTTTTAATATTAGGTTTATGATACTTTTGGTATCTGGCTTGGTTGACTAAGTATCAGGTTTTTTTCACTTTTTAATATCAGGTTTGATCCTTTCTAGTATCAAGTTTCTGGTTAAGTCTCAGGTTATTTTTATTAAAACTTAGATCAAATGATCTTTGACAATTTGCACCGCTTAATAATCTTTGGCCAACATCTGAAAATCATGATCTAGTAAATATAGCCAGGTTGCAAATTGGCTTCAGCGATAAAGAATTGGCCGAGAAACGTTCGACAATATATCAAATGTTCAATATATAAATTTCACATTCAACATTGCTTATGTAATTTGATGAGCAAGATCTTCATAACCGTCAAAAAAATGTTTTGACAACAATATGCTTTTGAGATTCTTATACTGCCACAGTTTTTAAATTTTGAACCTGAATGAATATGTTGAAGTAAAGAAGAGGTTATCACTGAATGAACAAACCCGAAACTGAAAAGAAGGTTAAATTTATGTTGGAATTGCTGACAGCGTTTAGACTCTACATTACGCAATGGGGTCCAGAAAACCAACAACCAACAAGTGCGTTCTTTCTGTCAGAAATAATCTCTCTGCTGAAGGAACTGAAACTGTAATTGTTATTTTATAAAAACCTATCTAAAATTATATGCAGTTATCAAGTAAGGATTTTCTGCAAACATTGGGCGCAAACTAGATTTCAGTTTTCAACTTCAAATTTTTGTGACTAGGGGGCTTTGTCCCTTGTTTTCATAATTATTCCAGATTTGCGCCATTTTTGAGTTGCTTTAAATTTAAATTGAGCATTTTTTTTCCTTTTATTATATATTTTATTACAAACGGAAAAGATCCGATTATTTTTTTTCCTTTTATTATATATTTTATTACAAACGGAAATTAACCTGATAGTTAATTTGTCTTAAAAAAAACAACTGAAAGAATATTTTTGGAAAGAATTTTTGAAGGACCCAAAAGTAACTGATATTAAAGATGATATTGAGAGCATTAGATTTTAATTTTAATTTTTAATCTTCACGATGTACATATAAAATTGTGAGAACATTTTATGTTCGCATTTTAGGCCATTTTTTAATAATGTAAGGTCAAATTTTTAGTTAATGATTTTATAATTTTACATAATGTTATATTCTTAACTTTACATTGCCTCTTTTACCATTTGCTTTTTATACTTATGTGTACCAGAGGAAATTAACAATGTTCTTTTTTTTTTATGTTTAGGAAACACGTGAAAAATAATGTTTTGCAGTTTTGAAACAATTGCATATATAGAAATCTTCTGTTCTAACAATTGTATATTTGATACTTTGTGTTCCGCTTTTTGTCTTAGTAAAATTTGCTTTGTTTTGCCGCTTTTTTGTTAGAAAGCGAAAATAATAGTTTTGAAGTAGCGCCATATCGCTGCCGACAATTTAATAGCTGAGATCATCTGCTGCTTTTCCGCTTTGAGGTTCATAAATTTGTTTTAAATCCAACACTTGTTGTTCCAACAATTTCAAGGCAAATGTAGGAACAATATTCCAGGTCTTCGCTATCCAACCAAGACCCGATGTACCCATTATAGAGAAATAAGAAGAGTACTATTAAAACCAAAGAAAGTAGTTTTTAAATACAAAAGAGTAACCAATTTTGATTTCTGGCTCCCGTACCCCTCCCCTTCACTCTTATACCCAACATCACACAATCATACACATATGCAATGCCCAAAGACAAAAGCTTTACACATGAAAATCGTCTGAAATTATCTTTTCGCTCAACCAAAATTAAGAAAATAGCGTTCAGGCATGCAAACACGCAACATACTCGCACATGAAACAAATGAACAAATCAAATAACGGTTTTAAATTTTTAATAGCCACCAAATTGATAGCGAGGCTAATATTTGACCCAACGTAGTTTTCTAACATTTTGTTTGTACTGGGGGGGGGGGGGGTGGGGTTGCTTAAATCCACAATTGTTGTTCCAACAATACCAAAGCAAATGTAGAATCAATATGCCTGGAGTTTTTTCCAGTCGATACTTGAAACTTTTTATGCATTACAGAAAGATACTGTATTACTCCCTCCACCTCATCATATTATATACGCAATATCAAACAATGATAGAGATACGCAATGAAAAGAACTTTATAAAGCAAAAACTTTAGCAAAAACTATCGCAAATCAAAACGAAAAATCTCAAACAGCTTTTCCCTCAAAAGAAACGAAACTCAGATAAAATCATTCAAACATGTAAGCACATTGCAACAGCATTATAAAATAATGAAAACAACTGAAATTCCTATCTTTAATTTAATTTAACAAAAGTAATTGAATTTAATAACTTCAGAAGGAAAGCCGCCTAATATTGGGTCATCATGGTTTTCCTCTTCTGAAAAATTTTTGTGTATATAGGGGATTTGTCTTTTTTTGAAGATCTTTATTAATGTAGTCTAAAAATGTCTTCATTATTCTTTCTGTTGTCTTGTCAGCTATTGTCACTACTCTCTGGTTTCATCTACTTTCAGAGAAGACATAACCGAATCTGTTCATCGGTTGACTGTTACAGATATTGGTTTTCCTTACTCTGACACGTAGTTACTTTTTGTTAACAGGTATCTTAGGCATTCTCTTCACCATGTCTACTATTATGATCCGGACCAAAACCTTTATTTAAAATAATAGTAATTAATAATTTTGGTTCCAAGGTAATCGCAGCGGAACAGCATTAGACCACAGTTGCCTGTTCTCAGCTGCCCTTTTTCTTATTATTCCCCACATTTCAGACTGTTCTTTTTATGAGCAGCATTGCTCTGTTTTGGTGACGATGGGCACTTTTTTTGCAACTGGAATTTTCACGTGGTACCATCATTGCAGCCAACATTGGTCAGGCTATGGTCAACCTGAAGCTATGGTTAAGTAAGAGCTCATCCTCACACGTATGTTAATGCGAATACCTTGTGCCTAGGAGTGACAAACTGGCGTTAATATCAATTCGGGCATCTTTCATCTCCAAGAAGTCCTGACTGCAAATTAAACAATTCTAGTCGAGCGTCATAATAATGATGACTTTGCTTGACAATGTGGGTGGTTGTTTTCACGCTTCGAAAATTTTCTCTTAAATCTCATATGTCTCTTAAAACATTATAATTTGTATTTAAAAATAACAGAAACCAGTTAGATATAAAGTGATCTTTGTTCAAAAAATCCAGATCAAATTTGGAGAAGCTTCGTGAAAAGATGAACTTTGCATTATGCTCTGCTAACATTTTGCTGAAGAGGTACCATCATCCGTCAAAGTGCTCGTAAGAAAAGAAAGGCTTCGGGACAACTTTTTGGCATCATTTCGCTCACATTTTTTGGTGGTGTTGTACAATACTTTATCTTCGTTCACTTTTCATTGAAAAGTATGACTTCTGAAAAATTGTATTTTTATTTGTTAAGTAGTAATCGGATTATGGACTTTGATATGTTACAATTTTTAAAAATTTCTCGAATTAATACTTATACTTTGTATGTTATAAGTTGTGATTTTTTGCAATACTGTTAAAATTATTTTAAATTCATTTTATTTTGTTTTTTGAAGCAAAGGATTAACTAGTGCCAATCTGTATCTTGTATTCAAATTTAAATATTGTGAATGGAAGGGAAAGAGTGAGGCAGTTTAACGTCTAGCTTACAACTTTTTTCTCGTTTCATCAAAATCAAATTGAAAGGTCAAGCCATAACTTTGTGGTTTTTTGTACTGCTGCCTAAATTGGGAACTGTAAATCTGGCTGTGAATCTCAGGGCCTTTTGTCTGTCTGTTGATAATCAGTTTTCAGGAGCAAAAATAAGTTGTATTGGTGTCTCTGAAAATCAAATAGAATTGGCCAGAAATGAGCGCGAAGCTCATGGCCATGTCTATTTTGACACAAAAAAAGCTCATGACATGATTTGATCCCTGAAATTTTAAGAGGTTCTTGATTTTCTTAGAACTAAACCAAAACTAAGATGAAATTATTTAGATTAAGGCGGCCAGTAGATGTTTTCATGTTTTCTCTCTCCACGTCGATTGCTTTAACTGACTTTTGATTGTTCAAGCGCTTTGTTTAATGCTCTAGTTATTATTGCTTGAAATTTCTGTGCCGATAACAGAATAGCGGCAGTCTCCTTGTTTTTTATGCTGCCCTTGTGGCAACAGCAACCGTCTAGCCTAGCAGCTGCTTCGTGATTTTAAAGTAGTAAAAAATTGGTTTTTTGAAAAATTCTGTTTTTGGAAATTCTGTTTATTCATTGTTTATGGAATTGCCGTATTGCAAAAATTTTCAAGTTGTTTGTCAAAAAACTTCCTTTTGGAATACCACCCTGGGTAGAGGTCTGGCGATGGATTTTCGTAAGAAATGCGGTGAAAAAAATAATTTTCACCGCGTATTTCTTACATCTTTTTGCGGTGAATCGCGGTGAAATATTTATTTTCATCGCGTCCTCAGTATTCTTACAAAAATTAAGCTTCTGTACACGGTTTCGAAACTCTGACTTCCTGCATGCCTTCGAATTCTTATTCCACTTGGCCAACTGTCACTTAATTCTTTGATATTTCTTATGAATTTAAATCAGATTGAGTAAACGTTGGAAAGCAAATACGGTTAATTTCTGTAAGAAATGCGGTGAAATTTTTTTCAACGCATTCACCGCTTTCACCGCATTTCTTACATTAATTTGCCACAAAAGTCGATTCGGTGAATTTTGCGCTGAATTTTTGTAAGAAATGCGGTGAATTATTCTTTCACCGCATTTCTTACATGAATTTGCCACAAAAGTCGATGCGCTGAATAGAAACGCGGTGAATTTCGCCGTGAATTTTTGTACGAAATGCAGTGAAATTTTTTATTACCGCAATCACCGCATTTCCTGCAAAATTTCATCGCATTCACTGCATTCCTTACAAAAATTCACCCAAAAACCTCGACCCGGGACCCTGGTCGAGGTGTCATCGCAAAATTATGTAAGAAATTTGCGGTGAAAAAAAAACTTTTCATCACTTATCTTACATATTTTTTTCCAATTTTTCCTCCACCTGGGCAAAACAAAAAGGTTTCGAAATCATTTCTTTTCTTAGCTGGTTTCCACTCAAATTGAATTTTTTTAAGTTAAGAATTCTTTTAAAACCGGAAATGTGGCATAAACGTATATTAAACTAGCGATCAATGGCATAGGTGCAGGACATTAAAAATGGGAAATTTATTTTATAACTTCATTAGCCGTTTATAATCTGTATAACGGAACAATTTTGGTATAATTGACCTGGGATTATTGCGATAACAGTGAAATACAGTTAGAGCATTCAAAATCATGTCCATTATAAAAACTTCTATATAAAAAAGCCGATTTGAAGCCGAAATGGATACTGGCTAGTGAAAATGGATTTGATTGTTTTGTGTTTTACAACAAAAACACAACATATGTCACCAACTCAACGTTTCAAATAAAAGCAATACATCATAATCGATTTTAGCTTTCATTTTCTCTGCTGTTTAACGTGGTAATACTGTACACATATTTTTCAGTATATGTATGTAAATATTTGTAAACGCGGTTAGAGCCAAAACGTCTGTAATGGTTAAAACATACCAATTCGTACCAAATATAATGAACAACTCAAAATCAATACAAAGTTTTACAAACCATTACGTGCGGTTATTAGATTAGATAGAACCTTTTCTTCATTTTAATAATGAAAGATAAATTATATTAATTTGTGCCAAGCTACTTAATGTTATCTCTCATATTTGCCAAAAATTGACGTAGATGAATGTGTTCAAGTTCATAGGGGTTTGATTTCGATCTTCAAAAATCGATTTCCTCTTTCAACAAAGTTGAATTAGCCGTTAGAAATCTGTCAAATCGTAGTTTATTGTTGTATATTTCACTGTTGTTGATTTTATAATTCAAGGGAATTCTGAAATACCTCTACTTTTCGCGCCCATTGTTTCAAATTATCATTACCGCTTATCGTTTACAGTCATACTAAATTAAAAAAGATTTTTGTACTGCTTATTCTTTCTTTTGTAGTTTATTATTTTCTACATTGATAAACAACTGACAGACACTTGGTGTCTGTATCACACTTAATTTGTTCTATTATTTTTATCACTTGGTTTTTAAAAAAATCATCTCGTTAGAAAAATTTGCTCACGATGGGTGAAGGAAGTTTTTGGAGTCATTTCACTCCTAAATTGGGTCTGTTAACTGTTGTGGGTTCGATGGGTGGATTTTTGTTTGGATACGACACTGGAATCGTTTCTGGAGCTATGATCTTTGTCACTGAGGAGTTTGACCTCTCACATGCTATGCACGAGGTAAGAACTAATTTCTAGGCAGATACAGAATTTAGAAGTCGGAACTGTCTCCCTTTTAAAAATGAAAAGGAAAATCTTTTTGCATAATCATATAACCACCAGCTAATGCTTGTGAACTAATGATGGCTTGCATAAGTTATGATAAGTTATTATAAGCATGTATTTAGCTACCACAATAGAGGTGTTATAGTATTTTTAAACGGTAGTTTTGGTAAATCTACGTCGGTCTATTTTCAATGAAAATGGAATCAGGCTTAATTTTGAAACTAAATACAGATTATGCAACAATAAATTCTGGATTTTAGACAACTTTATATCTTCCCAAAATACAACAGCCCTGAGAATCAATAAAGACTGATTCAAGTAGTCTTGTTTTACAATTAGATGAGAAATACAGCAAACAAAATGAGTGAGATTCAAGATATGACTGACTTTTTGGAAAACATTTACATCAAGTATGCTAAAATCATTTTGCCGAACGATAATGAAATGCCAAAACTGTCATTTCTTATCAATGGAGCTATCTAGTTTTGCACCAGTAACTCGTTCTACTTCAAAAGAACGGTTCTTAAATACTGATAAAATCATCAGATCAGAATCAATGACAAAAAATGTTGAAACCGATATCAGACAAAATGCATCACTTGTAAACAAATCGTTTTCACAGCAACAAAATTTCAGAAACTGCAACATTGAATCATTAAATGAACTCAATGGCTGAAGTGTATTTTAACTCGGAGTTCAAAGAGGTAAGGGACCTCCAAACGAGAAATTGAATCCTAGTTGACAAAAAATTGAAATGTTCTGAAATTGTTAGTAATATTTAATCAATAGTCTTTTAATGTTGGTGTTCATCGATGCCCAAACAACAATATGAAGTCATGAAACGTCGTCCTTCGTGGATACCATCACAAATGGTCAGGAAAATCGTCTAGCAATTTTTGGAGTAACTTTCAAACACTTGTTTCAGCCTTAGCATCTCTCTAGCCATGGCGAAAGGTTCAGCTGCAGTTGTAGTTTCTGGAGAAAAAATTGTCTCCAGGAAAAACATAAACTTCACAATGCCGCGTAGTGTCCAAAAAATTTAGTGAAAGATAATAATAAATGACATTTTAATATTTAAAAGACATAATCAATTATCAAAAATAAGTACTGAAACTCAACCCAAAGAAACACAATCATCATTTTTTTATTATAGCATACTTTTTGGCCAAAAAAGTGGATTGAGTGTGAAACTTTTTTGCTCGTCTTAATATAGCAATACAAAATATTTTTCAAATAGTGTTGAAATCAAAACTAAAATGTTTGGCTTCCGTTTCATATACTATGTATAATGTTTTTGTCAAGGTTGCACGAATATGAAACCTGAATACTCATTGAAACCCATAATCAAAAAATTTAAAATGGACAAAATTTGAAAGAAAAGTTGAATTTAGAGAAAAAAAAATCATGGGAAAAAACTCTAAATTAAAATTTGTGCCCGTAAAGTTTCTTACTAAAATATCGAAGGCATTCATCAAAAAAATATTGGAAGATTTTCAAAAATTTGGTTGAAAAATTAATGATTCACGCAAAAAGCGATGAAAATAAGGGTAAAAACCTGATTGGGTATGGTTTCCGAGAATAGTTTACGGCGGTCGACTCAGGAAATACCAAATAGATGAACTATTATAAGAGCAAAAGGAAAAAGTTAGCTTTCAGTTTAAGGCTGGAGTTCCAAAAAGGTACTGTTTACTCAAACTTTTGAGCACGTTTTTACTTTTCAAAAGTTGGTGACTCATTGTGCTTAATAATTGGAAACTTGGCTGACAGAGCGCGTGTTCACTTCACAGATAATTCTTAAGACAGATATCTATGAGTCAAATATTGATATATATATATATATATATATATATATATATATATATATTCTACTCAAAAAATAATACATTGGAGATATTTCGAGGTGCTGCAATTCCAATTATTTAGCAGTATGCAGTTTTGAAGGGGCATCGAACTACAATTTTTTTTTTAAATTTCAATATTAACCATTATGAACGCTGGCATTGAAGAATAAACGGTAAGTTAGCCAAACTTCCATAGCTAGTCTAAACAATGAAGAAGTGCGTAGATTAAATGATTTAAGTGTGGAAATGCGCCAAAAAATTTCTTAGTCTGAAATCAAGAAAATTATTTTGAAGTCCTTTTAAAGTGTGTTTTGCTATTTCACTTAACAAAAAATACCCCTTATTTCCATAATGGTAGAATAATTTGTGAAGTGAACGCGCGTTCTGTAAGCCAAGTTTCCGAATACTGAACGCAATAAATCACCATCTGTTGAAAAATAAAAACATGCTCAAAAGTTTGAGTAAAGGGGTCTTTTCTCTAGACATCTTTCCATTTTGCTCTTAAAATATTGCAACTATTTGGTTTCCCCAAGCGACCATCAAAAACCGTCCTCTGAAACCATCTGGCAACCACCTCGGAATATCAAATTCAAACAAAAACGATGTAAATCAAACACTCTTTCAAACACTCAGGTTGTTTATGATGCCGTACAAGAACGAAAAAGTCAAAATCAGAAAAAAAACAAAAACTTTAAGACGATAGTTAAAGTTTGTTCTCTTTTTGAACATTCTTGGTCAATGCGTTATCAGATTAAACCGAGAAAAAAATACAAATTATTGTATCAATTAGTCCGTTAACATCTTTCTTCAGGTTATCAGTTTTAAAATTACACCAAAAGATTGATGGTTTTTGCTTGAATACTATGTTCCCACGTGAAAAATTTAAATTACAAAAACCTAATTTTTCACAGATGCCGCTTTCTAGTTAGATATTGTAAATAGTTATGCTCATTATAAACGAAAACCTCCGGAGTAATGTTCCGCCAATCTTCTTTGCAACGAAAACTAGAGTTGTAAAATTTCTTCATTGTGGAAATTTTTTTCCCCATTTTTCAGATTGCGGCCTTAATTTCAACATGGTTTACCATATCGGAAGGCATGAAAATGTTTTTTTAAAGATGTACTTGAATATTAAGTTAGTACTTATAAGGAGAAAAAGGCTAAGAAATGTTTCTTTTAAAATGTCAATTTTTTTGTAAATTTTCTTTAATTTTTCAATAAACTAGAAAACCTGTCCAAGTTTTTAAAAAAATCTTCATATGCCAAATATTGCTGCACTAAAGTATTTGCAATTATTCAATTCTTAATTTTTCATCCATTTCGTTTTATTTTCAGTTTCAAGGAAACTATTATTTGCGCTCGCTAATTTTCTATTATATATATATATATATATATATATATATATATATATATATATATATATATATATATATATGTGTATATATAATATATATATATATATATATATATATATATATATATATATATATATATATATATATATATATATATTCAGTGCCCTCAAGATTCAGTTTTTTAGCTTGTGGTGAGTATCACCTTATTGGCGGCAGCTGGACTCCCTTTGACAATTGGGTTCCTGTCCAGGTGGTGTGGTCGGAAGACCCTGATGGCCATCTCTGCCACTCTCTTCTCTATCAGCTCATGTGTGATTGGATTGGCCAGTAATGTCACCATGCTTCTCATTGGACGGTTCATAGTCGGATGCGCAATAGGTATTGCATTTTGATGTCCTTTCAGATCGGAATCAATAATTGAATTGATATTTTCTGAGTCTGATGTCCTATCATTGCTTTTTTGCCATCAAAACATGTGTTATTGTTTTTATGCTATTGGTAGCGACACGTTATTGAGCAGACTTAATGCTATATGTGACGCCAATACAAATATAACTTAGTTTCTTTTCGTATTATGAAGCTTGAAATGCCTGCAAACGTTGTAGAATTTAATAGCAACATCTCATTAATAGAGAGTTAATATTTCATTTTCAACAATATTTTTTATTTGTAATTGATGTTTTGAGATGTCATATTTCCTAACAAAAGAACCCAATTGTTACACAGGAAGCTCCGCTATAAAAAGCTAGTGGGGTTCCCAGTAAGATCAATTATAAGACAGCTTTGCGGTCCCCGCAGAGTTTGTGGAAAAGTAAGCGACCGCAAGCTTCCCGCAAGAATTACTAAGAAAAGGTAAGTGCACACAAGTTTGCCTCGTTTCCCACCACGATTACAGGGATCCGATGCACCGAAACAATTTGTTTCGAGATTTTTTTCATTTTTCACTAGAGATGTTTTTGGTTTGTTTGAAATTTGTTGTTGCATTATATTAGTCGACTGATGTGGCTTCAAATTTTCTTTAGAATTTAGTGTCATTTTTACGATTAAATGAGATACGTACGGTGGTTGTTTTCAGCTTTTTTCATAACTACTTTCACCAGGATAGCATTTTGGATGACCGCGGTAATAACTAAATTTAGCCACGTAACATTCTCCACAATCATTGCTGGAAGGCCGAAGCACATGTTGTTGGAGATATTAACCGACTCTCAGTCTATTTGTTAACAAGGAGGCTCGGTAATGTGCGATTGCACATAAGGTTCCGATCCCGCTCATCCACAATTTTGGCATAATTTTGGCATAGCTTCCAAAGCAAATAACTCAGTGGAGTAAAAAAAATGATGCATTAGATTGATGAGATATGCCAATATTAAAAAAGTGAGTCAAGACAAACAGCAAAATCGAAAAAACAACAACAAACATTAATTACATTAAAAACTTTATGTCCATTGGAAGAAAAAAAAACTGAATAACAAAGTCACAATAGCGTCAGAAAAAACTGAAAATAAACAAAACAATAGTATTTCACCAGAAAAGACATAGGACCAAACCAAAATAAGGCTTGATGACAAATAGACAATGAAAAACAAAAACAGTAAAGTTGAAAAATTCGCTTATTTTTTTTTGAAAAACAATTTAATTCAAAATAATGAAAACCATTAGAAATCAACTAAAATATCCCATAGGTTTACGATTACCAATGCTTCTAGAGAAAGAATTTAAGAACTGTTGGTATTCAATATTTTTTTTGGTTACAAAACGACAGCAAACAGGCAAACAAACAAATCAATAAAAGTTGCCAGAAAAAGCTTTCGAAAACGTAAAGCCATACGTTGGCCCCCAAAATAAGTTCAATTAAACCTTCTTCGGACACCGATAATGTTATATGTAAACCTATCGAGAATAAAACTAGGCAGCAAGTAAAAAAAAAGAAAAAAACAAAATTAAGTAATACTTTGTTTCGAAAAAACTTCCGAAGTCATGAAAGCCAATTATAAAAAAAAATTAAATAAGTTCTCTTATTCTTCCAAAGGAAACCTTTGAGACCTGCAATTATCCAGAACATGTCCTACGTCTACAAAAATAACGTTAAATGTGACGAAAAATCAAAAATTAATTTACTTTTTTTTGTGAAAAACCCGTGTCGAAGCTAGTAAAGTCATGACGCATCCTTTAAAAACATTAGATTTTGAGACACCAATACCCTTTTTACACCTGCCCTTGACATCATTAGTGTCATAATTGGCCTGTAATTAACCAGACTAGGTAACAAACAGAAAATAAAAGGAACAAAAATGCGAAATTAGAAAATGTTTATTTCTATTTTGGAAAACAATTGTTTTCAAAGTCATTAAAGCCATCAGCTACTTACTAATATCAGATTTTTGGCTCATATATGGTTCTTGAAAAGACAGTGAAAGAAGTCATTATTAAGGAAATTTTATACGACTAAAGACAAAGTAAAAACGACAGTTAAACACAAAATTAAAAAACTGAATTAGTTCTTCGAGAAAGTAGTGTCGAAGCCGTTAAAACCATCATCTATGTCCTTAAGTATTTTAATATTATCAAGTGCGCTTTATTTTATACGCCAATATTCTGATATATAAAATATCTATAACGCAATAATGTGACAAAACTAGAAAACGTGAAAAATGAGCAAATACCTAAAAAAAACAATGTGAAATCTAGTAGTGTCAAAAACAGAGAACCATAACTTAAGGCGTAAAACCACAATATAGGTTAAACTTTAAATCATGAGAAAGAAAAAGCATTCTTTCTTTGCTGACACTAAGCTAAAAATGACAAACTTAAGAAAAAGTAGTCAAAGTGCAATCAACCAAAATTTATTTAAAATTAAAATATTTTTAAGAATCATAACTACTATAAGTTTTCACGCCAAAAAGTAAACTTACTAATTTGGAGCTACTTAGTAAACCAATTGGAGCTATCACTACAGAGCTTTGATTTGAAATGTTCTGTTCTTTAATTAATATTAAAAAAGGTCGACTACTTTGATTTAAAAAAAACGACTGATTACAATCCGAATTTTTTTTGGGGTTGTAAGAGTCCAAGATTGGTTCAAAAGAAGCCCTGCTAATGTTGTTCGACCTTTAGGAACACTTTTTTCGAATGCTATAGATATAGATAATTTGTTAGTTCAAAATTTTAAAAAAATGCTGTGTTTCGGATAATTAACGAGTAAACTAAGCGAAAAAGGGCTAAGTTTTAATTTTAGAGCACTCTCAACGGAAAAGCGGAAATTGAAGTAGAAATAGCCCCCTTTCTGCGTCTACAAAGGTTGTGTCAGTAGTGCTTGGGTGTGTACTTTCTGCAAGTTTAATCAAAGTGGATAACAAAAACTTATTTCGTGCTGTCCTTGATGAAAAATTCTGAATTTTGAAATATTTAGCCAGAATTTTTGACACAAAAACAAATAAAATAATTTCACAATATATTTTTGTCTATAAAAATAAAATCAACAAAACTACAACATTTTCTTTATAAAATTTAATCAATTTTGAAAATTCCTGCAAATTTAATCAAAGTGGACTAAAGAAACTTTTTTCGTGCTAGTTTTGATGAAAAAGTGTGAATATTGAAATATTTAGCCAGAATTTTTGACAAAAAAATTAAATAAAATTAGCCGACAATATTTTTCGTTTTTTGAAATAAAATCAACAACACTACAACATTTTCTTTTAAAATTTAATAAATTTTAGCGAAATTAGCAAAGTTTTTGCCAAAAATTCCGGAAATTATGAATAAAATCAACGGAATTCACTCTTTTTTTCTCAAAAGTTTAAACCTCGATAACTCTCTGTAAGAAACACTGGACGTGCTTTCTAATGATACCAGTCTCAACTCTTTACGTTTAATATATCGATCGGCCAAAATTGTTTGACGAAAAAAAAACCGTCTGAGTATGTAGTTCCTCCCCCCTCTAGAGGGGTCGGAACAACAAGAGAAGAGAATTCTATTTATGTCGTCAACTGCTTGTCTGACGTTTTTGCACTAAGTTTTCACAATTTTTCAAGTTCTTTGACACTTTTCTGCTTCGCGCTGCATGTGTTTGTCTCTTCATATGTCAAAGAATATTTAACTAAGATGATATATTTTGTGCTCGTTCTCTTCTCTTGATTTTTTTGATGAAGATCATTAGTTTTCAATACCTTAACATAAAAATAGATCTACAATTAGAATGCGAGTTTTTTTTATATTTTTGTGAAATTTTTTTGTGAAATTTTTTGTCTTTGGTTTTTAATGTTCAATTGGTCAATGTATTATTCATTGAAGTCTGTACATTGATATGAGGACTTATCCTGCTATATTTTTTATTTGTTTCAAGAGCTTTCACAAACATTTTTCAAACGGATTTTGTTTTTATTTTCGTTGGCTTGCGGATTATAGAATGTCTGTTAATTATGTACAAAGACGTTTTATCAGGCCTCCTTGTTTGAACTATAGGTAAAATACTATTTACGTTTTATATGTTTTCGAACATATGGTGTTTCGTCCTGATATCTTTTTAAATCGATAATATTTTATCAGGCCTGCTATCAACAATTGGTCCGGTGTTCATATCCGAGTGTGCACCCACTTCAATTAGGGGGGCTCTGGTGACATTCTACAGCTTCAGCATCATCATTGGACAGGTCATAGCATATCTGGTGGCACTCGCCTTGGTCAATGTCCAGGACAATGGATGGCGGTAGGTGATCATAAAACTACTTAATTTTCCTGAAAACAAAACTTTTAATTTGTGGTTACCACAAAAAATGACGGCTTTCTGTAGTCCAACTCCGACAGTTATCTTGGAGGATCTTGCAAACTTCTTTTCTTGGACGATTATCTAGCAATATCTTGCATCCTTCTTGTCACTGACAGTTATCTTGCAAGACTCATGGTAGAATCTTGCAAGACTCTGGTGTGATTGTGTATAATCTTGCAGGACTCTGGTGTGATTGTGTATAATCTTGCAAGACTCTGGTATGATTGTGTATAATCTTGCAGGACTCTGGTGTGATTGTGTATAATCTTGCAAGACTCTGGTATGATTGTGTATAATCTTGCAGGAATCTGGTATGATTGTGTATAATCTTGCAGGAATCTTGTGTGATTGTGTATAATCTTGCAGCAATCTGGTGTGATTGTGTATAATCTTGCAAGGCTCTGGTGTGATTGTGTATAATCTTGCAGGAATCTGGTGTGATTGTGTATAATCTTGCAAGACTCTGGTGTGATCTTGTATAATCTTGCAAGATAACTGCCGGTTTTGGACTAGGATTGGTAATTCGTTTCAGCAATGTTTGTTCAATCATTCAAATCAGGAACGGCATTTGTTTTTATCAGTTTAATTAAACTTGGGATCGGAGCTTGATTGTTGTTCAAGCTTTTTTTGGATCATACTATACTAGAGGCAGGAAACAAAATTTTTACCAGATGACGAAAATCTCTGCGCACGTATATTTATTATTTCTGAGGTTACTAAAACTATTATATTTGTCTTGTACAATTTTAAATGTTTTTTTTTTGTATTTCAACAGGTTTTTGATATAGACCTAACAAAAAATGTTTTGTTTTATTACTTTTAAATAGAAAATTTTAAGCAAAAGAAGCTAAAAAAATAATTAAAGGAAAAATAAAAGAAAATTTCGTTTACCAATACGTTGAAAGTTTGTCATATTTTGGTTTCCCACAGCTTTCATTCTCGCCCAAATTTAAATCCCAATAAACAACTGTCATACACTTCATGTACAGGAAAAAAATAGGAAACAATTTTTCTAGAGAAGGAAAAAAGAGAGCGAATTTCATTTCTGTTCATCTATTTGCTGGTTTTGTCTGGCCTCTTGAACGAACTATATTGTTTTTAACTTTTGGGTTGCACTATAAGAAATAATTGATTCAACAGAGCCAGTAATTGTCCATTTTCATTTTTTCAATCTAAGAGAACCATCAGAAAAATTCTTTAAAAAAACTAAAACATTATTGTTTTGTCAGTTTCTGCGATCAATTACGCTTTGTTCAGACCCCATAGTTATTTTGAGAATTCGTTCAATTGAAAACTCACAAAACTGGTCAAACTTTGGATAGTAGAGATCTAGATTATTTTAAAAAAGAGAAAGCTGTTTTTTTTGTTCCTGTTGATTATTTCTAATGCTTGAGCTGACTTTTATATTTAAGCTCTGAACTTCTTTAAGTTTGAGTTTTGTTCCTGTTAACTGAATATTTTTGCT
Organism: Convolutriloba macropyga; assembly: GCF_964194025.1. Lineage (NCBI taxonomy): Eukaryota > Metazoa > Xenacoelomorpha > Acoela > Convolutidae > Convolutriloba > Convolutriloba macropyga. The sequence continues at coordinate 46,602,307 of NC_134478.1, forward strand.
TTCCTTAATAAATAAAAAACCCAAAATACGAAAATTTTCGAAAAGCAGAAAATCTTAACTTTATTGTAAATAATTTTTTATAAACAATTTAAATAATTATTTGGGTAAATTTATTCGGTGCATTGTAACCCTACAACCTATTGTTCAATTTTGTTTGGTTTAATTTGGTGAATTGATTCTATGAGTTCTCAAAAGAGGAAAAGAAAAAAGTCCACTTGAGGAGAGAGCAGAAAAATTTTTGTCTCTTTCAAGTTCATTCTTCTACTTTAGTTGGTCGCTTTTACTTTGATATGCGTGCTATTATGCCGGAATGTGTCAATGTCATAAAAGAACAAAAAACTAAATTTTTAGAGTGAAGGTGAATTTTTTTTATTAAAACAGAATTATAGCGAAAATCTTGTCTTTCAGGTTATTAAGGGTGTCATTTGACTCGGAGTTGATTTGATCGCCTATGAGAACTTTGGTACAATATCAAAAAAAAAATCTGAGGAAAAATGAAGAAGTTAAGTTTAAATACTGCTCCGTTTTTCTCAACAGATTTTTTCGTACTTTTAAACAATTTCTCAAGTTGATCGAAAATTGATTGAAACTTGAAAACTTATACACAATAAGCAAACAGCGTGAGTTAATTGATATAGAAAAACGTCATTTTGTTAAAAAACTTTTAAACTTTAAATTTCTGTGAACATTTGTTTTATATTATAATCTAGTTCACAACGAAATTAGTTTTTCTTGTGGTGAAAATATTTCAACATGAGGGTTCTGAATTAAAAATTGATGTTTTTTTTTTTAAAAAAAAAGTCGTACTCAAGTTTACTATGGATAAAAAAACTTCAGTTTGAGGGTCACAGAATTGATAGCCAAAATTTTTTTTCACCTCAACAAGGGTCAAGGAGAAGTTTTTGGCAAATTTAAGGCGCATGTTGAAGTATTCTGAGCTACGTAAATTTTCGCGTGAGCGGCCAAGTTAAACTTCTATTCAAAATAGATTCTTGAAATACAATATGGAGAATTTTTTATTCAGGAGGATCGATACAGTAAATAAGTCTTGACAAAACGAAATAGAGAAAAAACTTCTTTTGACAAAAACCGGCAATTTTTTGCATCAAAAAGACATCTTATTTTTGCATCTTAAATTTCAAGATGGCAGAAAACGAACTAACTTAAATACTTTTTGCCATTTTGTTCATAAATTCTAGTAATAATTAGGACTTTTTAATATCAGCTGGACTTTTGAAATAAATCTTTGTCGACGTGAATCTAGGTATGAACAGGTTTTATGCTGTTCAGTTTTAATAAGTTGTTTGAGATATGACAGAGTGGAGCATTATATGCAGTATATGACCTTAATGATAATCCTTGTTACAAAGATTTATTATAGAATTTAGAATTAAAGAATTAAACAAAATTTTTGTTCTGTATTTGTGATTAATCTAGGGAGAGAGAGATTAAGCTGGTTAAACTACATGTCGTACTTCACTAATCAACTCTTTCTTGGGAGCGCCAATCTTTCTTTGTGTGGGGTATTTTGTTTTGCCAAATTGTTTCATTTTAGGTGAACTTCTCTTGCATAATCAAAGTCATTGCAATCCAATGCAAATGTTTGAAATTGTAACTTTGAAGTGAAACGCTCAATTTGATATTTCCTTGCCCAAATGTCAATATGTGGCAATGACCTTTAATTCTATGAAGAGATAATTTACGTCAGGTCAAATTATCAACCTTGATATTTTGCTATAGAAATTTGTGCTAAATTTGCAGCTTGGTCTTAGAGCAAGAAGTGTAGTGTCAACTTTAAGCAAAAAGAACAACGATACGAAAAACAGATGTACGCTCGATAATGTAAAAAAATTTCTGGCAGCGTAGGATATTAGGTGAAAACTCGATTAGGCAAAAGGAATTTTTGCAGCCCTTAGGCAAAAATTCTGAACTAAAGTTTTGTGTGAATTACGCGAATACCAATTAAAAGGCTTAAAGGACGTACTGCAAAATCCGCTTGATATAATATCATAATAAAGTGAGTATGGCAATTGACTTCTAGAAGAATAGCTTAAAAACTATGAAAACTCCACCAAATTTGTTGAATTTTGAATATTTTCACGAAGTAGTTTAAGCCCACCTCCCTCAATTTTTTGCATTTTTTCAACCGGTACCTCTAAGTTATTTAGATTAAAGCTATTAATAAGTAGTTTTAATAATTCACCATTCGTTCGCACTACCTTTTTTAAAATAAAAATCATTGGCCATATGATGACACTCCAGAGAGCAGAAGAATTGCAAAACATTAAAACCAGTTATACATTTTTAGGTAGTTTTATTATTTCGTTTGCTTTTAAGGCAACTATTAGGGACACGTGACAACATTATTGCATCTAGTGTTGAAGTACCTTTTCTAATTGTTTTAATAGCTATTCGCCTAATTTTCACAAAACTTTAGTTCAGGATTTTTGCCTAACGGCTACAAAATTTCGTTAGCCTAATCGAGTTTTCGCTGCATTTTCTGGTGAAAATTAAACCATCATAAAAAGTGATGCACACGTTTTCTCGATTCCCTTAGTTATTTAAACAATTTTTAAAACTAAAAGTGATAAAACTCGGAAAACTACTGGCTCTACAAGTCTTTAGCATTCTTACTGATTTTTTGTCTATCAAAACCAATCTGTTGATATGCATGTTTGAAAACGAAGCTCATCAGGGCAAAATATTCATTGCCAAAATATCCATTATACCAACATACCCAAAGTATGCCCAAAATCTACGCTATTGTTGAAATTACTAGAAACCTATTTGGCGTAAAGATTTGCAATTTAGTATATTAATCAAGTTTGAAATGTAAGACTAGTTCTTTTGGCAACACCCATTGGGCCATTGCGATGCCTCTGCAGCCCGTTGAAACTATCAGAACCGAACATTACCTAATATTGTCAACTTAATTGTGATAAAAGCTACTGGTGGCTAATGCACGAAAAAATTAAAGGGAATAGGCTATTATGACATTGGGTATCTGGTCAAATATTATATTTTGGTATTGAGCAAATTTTTATGTAACTGTTTGGAACGATTTAACTATGAAGCAACTATTTTAAGGAATGATTTTACTATTTTAATGGCTATGTCTGGAAATTGTTTTTTTAGCCATGCTATTTAGCCACGTGTTTTACGGCCTGAGGTAAGGATGGCATCTTAAGACTGCAAAACTTGAAACAATGAGTTCAGTTTCTGATTAGTAGAAGTAAATTTGTTTTTTGACCTCCTACTGAAATCAAAACTTTCAGGTTTTACATTGTTGTATAATCTGTTTTTCAGCTTGATTTAATTTGCAAATCAAATATTATTTCGGCAAACGCTTTAGTCACCAAACGTACTTTGTTGTTTACTTGAATAATATTATTAAAAGACCAAGTTCTCTCGAGATCCATTTTATCGATTAGTGCTCATTTGTCATTTGGCTTCTTAATCTGCTATTTATGAGCCTTTTTTATTTATTAATTTAGACGTTCCTAATAGCTATCGTGGAAAACAATGAGAATTTTGATTAAATTTTCTCAAGCAAAAGTGCAGTCCGTGGCATAGTGATGAATGACGTTGCTCGTTCCCATCTTTTAATTAACATGGAAAGTGTCACAGAACCTCTTTTTTTACAAAGTTGTTTTGCATTTCACAAATACTTTGACAAATATTTTAATGTTTTAATGTTGACTGGTGAAATTGAAGCAATCATTGTGGTAACCTTACCTTGCCGTTGAAAAACAATGCAATTGAATAGTTTTTTGCTTTCTGCAGCGTTGGAAAATCAATTTTATTATTTTAATTCTTCATTTTTGAAGTATCTTTTACGACTTGATAAGAAATTGAGAGGCCCTGAAGTAACATTCCAGTTTTCTTAGAACTGATTTTCATAAATTTTTACTTGCTTCCACTAAGATATGTGTAGATCATTTGTCCTATGTTTTTTACTAAATTTAGGAGTCTGTAAATGTGGTTTTGAAAAATGACGGTAGATTACTAAACTTTAGCTAATCGTGCATAGCTTTTCTCTGACAGTGCTCTAGTTATTAATGTTGCTTTTTGGAAGCTTGAAAGAGATCTAAAAAATCTAAATAAGAAATTTAAAATCATTGCTTTCTCTCCTTGATTTGATTGTTTTCAAGGCAGCATCTTTGGCTTAATCTGGTTTTAATTTATGGATAACTGTTCACTATGCAAAACTGAAAAATGTTTCTTCTGTATTATTTTGATCGCTGCATTTACGCCTAAACTTTGACTGTTATATTATGACAAGTATCATGGCCATATTTTATGTCTTCTTTTGGTATACTATTGGTCTTGTATTTAATTCTTCTGAGCAAATGTCCTCTAATCATTTAAGGGGAAATGTGAATTTCTATCGTGAAATCATTCGTCATGAAATCAATTTTTTTTTTTGGTAGGCAACAAAGACGTTATAAAGTTTGTCTCTCATGAAATCAATTTGTCCCGAAATCAAATGACATGAAATCAATGAAATCAAAATGAAATCAAATAATGAGATGAAATTTCATGTGATCATGAAATCAAATCTTCATGTCATCATGAAATTAAATCTTTTTTGTCGAAAACCAAGAGCTTATAAAGTTCGTTTACCAATTTTAAGTATTTTTGTAAATTCCGCTGAAATACCTTTGAATAACGTATTTTATTATGGTTCGATTGATTTTCTACTTTGTAGAGCAGTTGGGGTATTTTCTAAAGTAGATTGCATTGGTTTCGCTTGTCATTTATCTGCCTTTTTTGTATAATAACTTGTGTTCTAGAAATAGAATTTTTCATTTTTAACTCCTTAGGGTTCGAGTCTATGCCTTGTTTCAAAAATGTTTGATTATTGGACAGTTTTGATGTGGCTTAGTTATTGATGACTAGGCTAGTTATTTGTGGGTATTTTCATGGCAAAATGTGGATTCTCTTGATTTAAAAACGTGAATTGAAACGACTACGACAACAACAAAAACGACGTCTGAAAAATCTAAGCAGTTAAACAGTCACAATTGAGAAATAAGGCGAGCTATGAGGGTGGAAAGTCAACAACATTCGGCTGTTAACTCGAGTTTTACAAAGTGGACACGAATTGTTTGTTTTCATCCACTGTTTTATACATTCACTATGATACGAGTGGGGGCAGTTCCTCATTTTGACTACCCGTTGCTTTCGGGTTTGTTTGGCGATTCCAGAAAGAGCAGAGGTTCCGGAGAATAGTTTTTGTTTGTACATATTGGACCATGAAACGGATCTGGACTTTCGAGTGGTTCCAGTGACGCCTCCGGATGTCATGACCCCGCCATCTGGGGATGTACTGATGTTGGGGTCTCCGCTAAACTCGCTATTGTTGATGTTGAGAGATCCGTGTGTCTTCATGTGTGTATGGCTTGATAGGTTGTTAAGGCTGCAGCTTTCGTGGCTCAATGACAAAGTTTCAGACATTTTTTCAGAGTCGAGGTGGCGAAGACATATAACGCATTTGTCATCTGTTGGAAAGTTTTTGTTCGTCTTGTAACCTGTAAAATTAATCAGTACTGTTTTTTGCTTTTTTTCATTGGTCATTTGTATTAGCTGAAGTAGCATGAAGAGAGACAAATTTAAAAAATAATGGCTCTTTGGGCACTGACTTTAAAGATACGTCACAGTGAATTGTACTATACCCAATAAAAGAGTTATAAGCTTTCGATCGTAGTGCATCACGTGATGCAAAAGGGCTGCAAAAACCATGATAACGAAATCAGTGCCGGCTTTTATAAACCATAATCTTTTTGCTAGATTTTTCTATCTTTCTATTGATGTACTCGTTCTGCGATTTCTTAGAAACAAATTTGACAAAATTGGAGTTTAATTGATTACGTGGATTTTAAGATGTTGCTTAAAAGCTTTACTGGACGCTATTTCTAATATGAGAAAGAAAAAGGTCTCATGTTTCAAACTATCTTGATATGTGGACATCATTTTCAATTAAATTCGGTTTCAGAAAAAAAAATAATAGGTATATAATTGCTACCATTGAGTATTATCAAGTTTTGTATTTCATGTAATTCTTGTAACAAGATTTTAAGATAGTTATCAATTTCCGTTAGAACTACTTAGCCTAGCTAGAAAAATTTCCATTTCTACTCAAAGATTTTGCCTTTGAAATAGAAAGGTTTAGTTCTGGTTCGTTTGTGATATTGAATAATTGAAAGTTATTTCAAATTGTTTATATCCTTTTCTGAAATTATATACTTTATTTTTCTTGTGATATTTTTCTTGTGATAAATTTGATTGATTGATAGCTCCGAGTACGCTACATTCAGTGAAGCTTCTTCTTAAACATCACCGGAAAACCATCTTAACCTATACCATCTTAAAAGGTACGAAATTGTCTCACTTCAGTATTTCCTCCCGGTGTTAGTATTTCTTACTAAGGGTCCATCAAAAATGCATCCTGTGCGAATTTTTAAGAAGCTAATTTTGCTTCAATTTATTATTAATATTAAGTAATAAATGTTATAATATGGATTCAGTCGAGAAAATAATTTTTCTAGAGTCAAAAATTGAGTGTTTTCTTTGATTCTAGAGTGAACAGACAAAACAGTCCCAAACAAGATTGTCCCAAGTTGCAAAATAGTCCCAGCAAAACAGGCCCAGGAAGGAATTTGATGCGAAATTCAGCTCGAAGTCAATTGATACTTGTTCTTTTTTTGTTTCCGGAAGAAAGCTTTTTTTGTTGTTTGATAGCTTTTTATCACGAAGGAGAGCACCCACGATGGGCAAGTTTATGCCGTCAACCGAAGCGCGAATTGTGTATACTTGATTAAAAAAAACATTTGGTGCTGTTGAGAATGTGCCGTTGAGAATGATATGATTGTTCATGCAAATAAAAGGCTCGCAATGTTAAGTGCTGGATCTGTTAAGTGACTATAATTAGATAACATAAAATTGTTTTTTGCTTAATCTGACTCTGTGATTGCATTTTGTAATAAGGCAACGCCAAGAAGATGCGCATTCTGTAAGTTGGCGCAGCCTAATGTAGCCAAAGCCGTCAAAAACGAGCAATCTTGATTTTTTGTCTGAATGAATTCCATGGTAGCAGTTTGAGTCAATATTATGACGCCAAATGTCATTGTGTTTAACAACTAGTTTTGCGTACATTATTAGTACATTGATAGTTTGATTTGTTTTAACTGAAATGTGAGATTAGCCTTTGCTAATTAATGTCTTGATTCACTATCTTAAAAATTTTGGAACAATTTTGTCTAGAACTGTTCTCTCGGTGTCAGGACAATTTACCCAATTCCATTTTACCCAATGCCATTATACCCAATGCCATTTTACCCAATTTGCCACTTTACGCAATGCCATTTTACCCAATACCATTTTACCCAATGCCATTTTACCCAATGCCAAATTACCCGATTTACCCCATTGCTAAATTAACCAGAACGACTATTTAACCGACTATAAAATAAATGGCCCGTGGGACTTGATGTGAAACTATCACAATCGAACATGGGATTAGCCGATTATATAACTAAATGGCCTGTGGGATTTGATATGAAACTATCACAACCAAACATGGGATTATATTGTCCACGAAAATTTTAAATCATCCTTCTAATAGCGACTGCTAATTTGTAATCGGATAATTGAACGAAAAGATCAAAGAGCATTGGGTAAGTTGGTATTGGGTAAAACGGCATTGGGTAAAATGGCAGGTTGGGTAAAATGGCGTAAGGTAAAATGGCATTGGGCAAAATGGAATTGGGTAAATTGTCATGTAACCGTTCTCTCTGTGACTATGCTGCAACTTAGGACTATTTTCATTGGGACTGTTTGGTCCGGACACGGATCCTAGATATCTTTTTGCTTTGGATGATTTTAGTTAGAGACAGTAACTGTGTGGCTAATTTTGAGAAGCCTTCTCAGGAGAGTTCCTCTTTCATTTTTTAAAAAACAACCTGTTTCATTTTGGAGGGGTATAACACATCTTTTTCTTGTGGAGAGGGCAATCACCTAATCATGTCCCTATTACTATTTTATATATTAAAAAGGAAACCGATTAGAAGCCTAGATGATAAAGTCGATCTCGCGAAGATAACCAACCTAGTCCAGCTCTATCAAGCAATACAACAGCAACAAAAGTTCGAAATTCTGCATAGATTTCTAGATGAATCTAACGCAATATGGGGACAATTGTTTTATAGGAACTTTTTTCTGAGCTTTTTGTTTTCCCAGGAAGTGGCATTTTTTTGTCTTCATAAGCCTCTGTAAACAAATTTACACTTTGATCCATTAATAATTAATTATGAATTGTCATAAATAGATGAAATTGTAATTTTAAACTTGTCTTTGAATGCAAAATTACAACCCAATAGCATAAACAGAAAAACAAAATACTAAAAAAAACTGAAAAAATACTGACCTTTCTGGCTGCCCAGTTTGCACCTGCACCCGCTGAGGTAGATAAGGCAGATCATGAAAATGGCCACAATCAGGGCGGGCATCAACAGTAACACTATCATGTTGGCACTCGTCATTTTTGGAATCTCATTCTGGTTGTCTGGGAAGTTGGGCTGCTGTTGTGATTGAGAATTGCTGTTATCCATTGTTATTGATGATGATGATTTGGTGTTTAACTGGATTGGGATAGAGTTAAAGAGCATAATAGGGGTTCTAATTGTTCATTTTGGACTGTCGTTTGTGATTGTTCGCCAATGAGTCTGAAATCTCTCTTTGTGAGTTGAACAAAATTCCTGATCGTTCGGTTGTGTTGCAAATTATATTGAGTAATATTTCCTATTTCGCAAATTTGGTTAAATAGTTCCAATTGAAATATCAGATTATAATGATTTGACTTGATAATTTATCTATTTTGGCGACAACTTAAATTAAGTTGGTAATAATTCATAAAGATAACGATAAGCGTGTATTTGTTATCACTCTTTAAGTTCTCACAAAAGTTACTTGCATTTAATTTTATTTGTTTTTTTTTCAAAATTTGGATAAACTGTCTATAATTTCTTGGCAAGCTTTGAATAATACGTTTTAATTTTCTACAAAACAAAAGATGAAAAATTACGTAATGAAGTTGTCTAACAATTTTTTGAATGCTTGCACACCAGTATATATAGCTCCCACTCTAGCACCCTTAAAAGGAAATAACAAGTTTTCCAGTGTCCCCCGTCTAAGGCAGTAACTGCGAGAAGTTATTAGATCTATCCTAACTGGGTTACTAGTAATGGAAGTATGTAAATGTCCTACCAGATCAAAAAAATTAGGAATAATTCCAATTTAAAATAAAAAGGTTACGATGAATTAAAAACGTAAAACAAAGACAGCCACTTTTGGCAAACTAATTAAGTTCGGTAAATTTTGAAAGATTTGTATTATTTGGCGATTTTGTGATAATGGTGTTGCTAAGCTTGTAATGATTAGATTCGCGTTTAAAATAGAAATTCTGGTAAATATTTAACTAGCGATACGAGACGTTTTGTTTGAAACTAATTTGTTTTAGGCAATCATAATTTAGACGCAAAGTCACCTCTTTGATAATGATTTGAGGTTTAAAGTTATGGAGGATATTAAATCGATTAGTACAATTTTTGGAGATCAATTTAACAATTATAATTACTATTATAATTAGTTCGTTGGTTTACTCAATCAAGTACAATCTATTTCAATGCACTTTAAGGCAATGCTGGATGCTAAATAACCAATTAAATATTATAACCCAGGTAAATAGAGTTAATATTTAACTAGTGAAAATGTTAAATTCCTGGTAAATGTTAAGTTGAAGTCGTGATATGACGTAAGAAAATATCCAGATTTTCTCAATAACGTTGGAGACAGGTAAACGTTTGGAAATTTTGACCTATAAATGAGATTTTGATTTGCGTTCGGTTTATTTGCAGTTAGATAGAGAAATTATTTTATGATTTTGTTGATAAAACCGAGAGTTGAGTTAGTTCTCTATATCGAAACGTTATACCTTGATGAACAATGCAAAGTTGTTTGATATAGTCTGATTCAAATTTCAATGTCTTTCTCTTTGTGTTTGACTATTATATCAAAGATTGAAGAACAATTTCTAGATGAATTAGCGAGAAACGTTTCAAGACTAACGAAGGTTTGAAATTGAAGTAACCCGTGTGAAATGCATGCATCCGAGAACCCGGGTTACAAACTTGACCTATGATGTGACTAGCCGAAGAATCTTGAAACCGAAAGGTTCCGAAAGACCCCCCTTGAAAGTGTGTTTTGTTTTTCATAAAATGGTAGCTTGCATTTTTCAACTAACGAATGCAATAGACTATATTTTGATAATTTCGTGTTTTTGTGAGTTCTTTGTTCTGGGTCGGGGATCGGTTTTATATATTGAACCTGGAGAAAAAAGAGAGCCCCCCCCCCCCAAAAAAAAAATTACGCTTCATTTTTTTAATTTGACCAAAGTTACATAAAATTATACAAAGTTTTTGGTTTGACGAAAGTTACATGTACTTACTTACATAAAGGCTCACTCCTAGTTCTCACATTTGTATTCCATTTTATTATTGAAATTATTGTTTTTCCTTGAAAAAATCATTTTCAATCGTTTATTTACGAGCATTAGCAGAAATTTCAGATCAAACAAACGAAATCTTTTTCACTGATGTTTCTTCCAATTTTGTTGGCGGCTAAGCGATGCTAAAGTTGGCTAGCGATGGTCGAGAAACGAATTACAAGTTGGTAATAACTTATTAATAACTAAGTTAGTTATGACTTGGTAGTTGGTCGGCTGTTTGACTAAGTTTTGCTCTGTGTTGGTGGCGTGTATGCTCTATTATATTTGGAGGTTCACACTGCAAATGGACGGGCAAACAAAATTGCCCCGGGTCCGTGTTTGCACGTCCACATTAGCACGAGATGTGATATCATGTTTAACCTCTATTCAGTTCTTAAACTCAAAAGATCGAGAGAAGCGTCACTGAGTTGACTAGTGAGCTTGTGAGTCGGTTAGTTAGTACAAGTTATTAGTAGCGATTATAATGAGACTTGTCATTGACCAAAGTTGCAAGTTCATTTTGAGGACAAAATCAATATTTAGTCACGGCAACTAGATTGTTTCATCCTTTTATTATGCTCAAATAATAGACAACTAATTAACCAGGAACCCAAAAATCATTCATCTAGCAGCTATGAAGCTTTAAATTGGACGTATCGGGGTGACTTTGCTTGAAGATTCCGACTCTAAACAAAAACTTTTTGAAAAAGAAAACAAAACTGATGATGTAAATGCTTAGTTATGCTGCTCCATGCAAAAATTTGTCATCAACAATGCTCATGAGTACAATTTGATTGGACATTGTTTTAAAAATTTTTTGTCAAAAAATTCTGTTAGTTTGTAGGTTTGCTAGCTGTTTGCTAGTTTTCAACTAAAAAATAGTTGAATTTGAAAGCAATAAAATCTTCAAATCTTCAAATTCGTTGCTGTTATTTTTTAAGCGTTCAATTCTGTTTCATGTTCTTACAGTACAATGAGTAACAAAACTATTTACAATCCTTAAAATCTCGAATGTGACATAAATTTTGTTAAAGAAGTTTCAAATCTATTATAGTATAATGAAATATCTATCCGCAGAATCCTAAGTTTCGAAAAAAGTTATAGTTTATCTTTTTAAATAAGTTAGTACAACTTTCAACGTGTTGACAATCATTAACACCAATGTCGTTAAACAAGTTTGTGTTCCTTTATTAGCTCTTATTGAAAAACTGTTTTTTTAATCGTCAAAAGAGGCTTTGGTTCCGCAGGTTTTTTAAATGTATGACATGAAATTATAAATTTTTGGATATTAGCTGTTGACGGAGACGTTAACGCAAAAATACTTTGGGAATGTTAGCTTTTTTGGGGTCAGCAATGTTATTCATGAACTCTTATGTATGTTATCTGTTGTGGATTTGATTAAAAGGGGATTAAATTTTAGGACCTTTTTTGTATATTTTAGAGTATATTTTTTGTATATTTTAGAGTAAACAATATTTCTCTTGGCTTTCTGGATTTTGGATTTTAGTTTTCTGCATTATTTTGTTTATCGAGATACAGGCGTTTTTCCCTGTAACTCAAAAGACTGTAAAGGACTTTTTATTATAACATCACCTTCACTTTGTAGAATTATTATGATACTGTTTGCGTCTGTAGTAAAATTAGAATCAAAGACAATTTTAATCAGTGCGTTGATTTGTTGGTACTGCAAGTGAAAAACAATTTATGATTCTTTTCTAATGCATGGGTTTGATTGACCTATGGATAGATATGCTTGCGATTTCTGAGGTAGCTAATGACCTGCTCCATTTTTCAAAAGAAGGCATTTAAAGGGTATTTAGACGTTGCTGTTATGGAATAAAAATTAGATTGTAACTGAGGACGGTTTTTTCTAATAGATGTGTTCACTAATTTTTTTTATTAACATCGTTTTCCAAACGAGATAAACTAGTAAAACAAAAGTACATTAATTAGCAATGAGATCTCTTTTTGTTGCTGTTTAAAACGTGCAGCCTGGATTGAAAGTGTAGGGTTGTTATAATATCAAGACGAAAATGTAATTTTTTTTCAAACTTTTAATCTTGAGTAATCTTTATCCATTTATTCATCTATCGATTGGTTTTTGCTTTTTTGAGGTACAAGTTATTAAGATCTCGTTTTTCTAAACATTTTTTTAAAAAAAATATCTAAGCGTTTGTTTTGCTATTGCCGAGGTTTTGTTTTGTTTTGCTGAGGTCAACGTCAGCAGCACAATTTGTGTTAATGTTTGGTAATTTTTTTTGTTTTTTCTTAAGAATTTTTTATCAATTTTTTTTTACTTAGTTGGTTAAAATGGGACTTTGTAGCTTGTAGATGACACAACATTTAGTTTCCAGTAGCATTTTTTTGAATAACTTAGCGGTTAATTTTTCCCGAAAATTTTACTGATTTTTTGTTTTTGAAGTTCTGTGTTTTTGTGTCCTTTAATATCTGCTTGAATTTTTGTTAGTAAAACTTTGCAGTATACTCATTAAATTTGTGTGCACAATTTGAAGTTGATTGGTTGTGAAACCTCCCGGAGGTTGGTGGCAGAGTGAATCAGCGCTGAATCAGTACAGAGACATTCTGTTTTTAGGATGGCCAGTACTATATTCATGTCCAAATTTACACAGGCCAGTCTTGATATTTGAGTAAAATTTACTGCATGAAAAATAGTATGCTCAGCTTAACTCCCCCGCCAACAAGGTTTGATTTTAATGGGATTCGAACTTCCGCATGAGTACTTGTAACATTTTGTCGTAACGACTAAGCTAAATGGGCTTTATATATAAGTAGTGTGATTACTACTATAGTAATTACCAGTTATAAGCTACAAATGTACTACATTATTCTGCTCAGACTTAATTTTGGGGTAAGAGTACTTTGCAGACTGTACAGGATAAATTTAGCCTCAATGTCGTCAATATAATCATAATGATGAATAACTGCACAAAAAGAAACTTAAAATCTCTGAAATGCTCAGGCTGCGGTATGCGCCTCAGATGCAAATAATGTATTATTACATTAATGAGTCGACATAGCAAATCATCGTTTTCATATATTTTGTGCGCTAGAGCATGTTTAATGACGGCATACCTGAATTTTGGTAGAATGTTCTCTTTCCTTCAACACATTTTTTCTCAAAAGTAATTAGAACAGATGCAATAAAAGTTAATTTTTTCCACTTCTGAACCAACTCCTTGTGATCTTGAATAGTTGCTTGTACTGTATTTTTTACTTAATTTTTCCTGAGAGTCTTTTTAATGGTGAATTTAAATTTGAATAGTCATTCCAGTCGAAAAAAAAATTGATCTCGCACAACAACTTTTACTGGTGCCAACTCCTGTGTTTTTACGAGATAAGATGGCAAGAACTTAAAAGGTCTCAGCCAGCCTTATGGTCCCAGCAAGGCTAGTCTCACTTCTTGCAAGGCTACGCAGTCCATTACAAGTTCAAAAACATGCTTTTGTTTTTGTTCAAACAGGCCTATGAAAACAGCAAATATTTACTGGAAGAATTCCCTGAACTTTTTTCGACTCAGCAAGTACTTTGGAGTAGTATTTCTTTTTTTCCTATTTTGACTATTTTTGCCTGAACTGAAATCCATTGTACAGAAAAGTACAAATGAAGTCAAGTTCTAAAGATCAACTCTTGCAGAACACATTGGCAAAAATTTTTTTGGAACACCTCGGTTAGATCTTGCGAAGATATTATCAAAATACGTCAGAAAAAATGTTATCGAAACTTGCTGAGATTTTGATACGAACTCGTGAACAACAACCTATGAAATTCTATCTGTCTGTCTATTAATGATTGTTCTATTGTCTCTGATAAAACACTCTGTGTCTCTGCATTTAAACCCTTTCTTAATAAATTAAAATAGATGTAACATATCAATATTAATTCATATTTCTCGTTTGAAGATCTGATAGTGCATTTGTGATGAAATGAATGAACAAGTTGAAGTCGCTAAGATCACATTAAATTAAGTTGAATGAGTGTCTGAAAAGCAGCATTTGCTTTGATCGTTTTCCGTTATTATAGCTAGTTTTATGATGAAGAGAAGACATGTTTTATCAGAATTCGAGGGTGCTGAAAAATTTTATTATTCTGAAGTTAGTTCATAACTATATGCAATGATATACGTTGTTTCAGTTTTCGATTGAGAATTGAGTTTTTCAAAAAATATTGTTTATGACTTTAATTGTACAATGCTAGACAACAATTTTAGAGAACATTTTTTTTCTGTTCTATATTTTACTATGAAAAGTCTAAAATGAGAACATCTTTGTTCTGCAGCATAAACTAAAACACAGAATTGAAATCCTGTGGTTCAGTACTGATTTCGACTGATACAGCCCAGTATTCCTTTTTGTCACAGAGAATTTCAGGACTGAACCAGCAAATTTTAATGGTTAAGATACCACTTCAGCGTTGAAGCAGTGTGTCTCAAGATTGTTTTCAGTTTTTAATCGCATTTATTGTTCCGACCCTCTTGAGGGGGGAGGAACTATATACTCAACTGGGTTTTTTTTTGTTCCGTGAATTTTCGCCGCTCGATATATTCATCGTAGAGAGTTGAGACTGGTATCATTAGAAAGCTCGTCCAGCGTAGAATATGGAATTAAAAAGATTTTATTAATTTTCGTTTTCTACAGGGAGTTATCGAGGCTTAAACTTCTGAGAAAAGAAGAGTGAATTCACGTTGTTTTTATTCACATTTTCCGGAATTTTTGCCTAAATTTTCGTCAATTTTGCTAAACTTTGTTATAATTTTTAAGAATAGTGTCGTTGATTTTATTTTTGCAGACAAACAAGCATTTTTGATTGTTTTGATTTAATTTTTTCGTCAAAAAATCTGGATAAACATTTCAAAATTTAGCCTTTTTCATCAACAACAGCACGAAATGAGCTACTTTAGTCCACTTTGATTAAATTTGCCTACAGTACACCCCCAAACAACACTCATACAATCTTTGTAGACTCAGAGGGGGGCTATTTCTACTTCAGAGTCCGCAGAGAGTGCCTTGTAGTTAAAACTTTGCCGTTTTTTGCTAACTTTACTCGTTGATTATCAAAAATGCAAAATTTATTTTGAGTTTCAACTCAGAAATTATCTATATCTACAACATTCGAAAAATCAATTGTTCTTAACGGACAATAAGTATTAACAGGGGTAGTTTTGGGCAATTCTTGGACTGTTACAATCCAAAAAAAATCGGGTTGTAATCAGTCGGTCTTTTTTTTAAAAAAAAAAGACTTTTTTTTAATAATAAAGAACAGAACATATCAAACCAAAGCTCAGGAGTGATAGGTCCAACCATTTTGCTTGCTAAACAGCTCCAAGCTAATGCATTTAGTTTTTTAATTGAAAGTTTATGGTCGTTTCTTTTTTAAAAATAGTGACTTTTCAAAAAATAAGGGCTTAATTAACTTTTCCTCTATTTTTTTCTTAATTTGTTCAACTTCCAGCTTAGTGTCAGCAAAAAAAGTCTGCTTCTTCTTTCTACTGAGTTAACATTTTACTGCAGTTTTAAGCCTGAAATTATTGTTTTCTGGCTTTGATACTACAAGATTTTAGATTTTTGTTTGTTTTGATATTTGCCAGTTTTTCACGTTTTCTAATTTTGTCACATTATCACATTATTGACAGTTCTCATGTCACCTTATTAGCATTCAAATTAAAACACAATTGAACATATTAAAATCCTGAAAGATATAAATCATCGTTTTAATGGCCTCGACGCCTCTTTCTTGAAGAAATCATTTGAATTTTTTAATTTTGTCTTAACTGTCATTTATACTTTGTCGTTTCGGTCGTATGAAATTTCCTGTATAGTGATAGCTTTCATTGGCTTTTCATGGAAGAATAGAAAAACCGATATTCTGATATTAGCAGATAGCTGATGGCTTTTATGACTTTCAAACCCATCGTTTTCCAAAATTAAAAAAAAAACTTTTTTAACTTCGCAATTTTGTTCTTTTTATGTTTCTTTTTGTTACCTAATCTCGTTAGTTGATTACAGGTCAAATATGACATTATGGGTGTCAAGGGAATAAAAGGGATTGGTGTCCCAAAATCTTTTTTATAAAGATTTTGTTATGACCTTACTGGCTTCGACACCGCTTTTTCACAAAAAAAAATTAAATTAATTTGATTTTTGTCATATTTGACGTTCTTTTTGTAGATGCAAGAAATATTCTGGAAAATTACATGTCTCGAGGGTTTCCTTTTCATGAAAAAACGACGATATTTAAATAGCTCTTTTTGTAATTATTACCTTTCATGACATTGAATGTAATTTTGTTTCGAAAAAAAAAACTAAAAGTATTACATACTTCAGCACTTCGCTTTTTTGTCTACTTGTTACCTAGTCTTACTAATGAATGGCCACGTACTACATTATAGCTGTTTGAAGAAGGCGCAATCAATTATATTTTGAGTGCCAAAATTTGGCTTGACGGTTTTGACAGCGTTTTCTGGCAAGTTTCAATTGAAAATTTGTTTGTTCTTTGTTGTTCTTTTTAGCCGCTCTAAAAAATGAATTAGGTCAGGTCCTAATGCCCTTCTATAGAAGCAGTGGTAATCGCAAATTTGTGGTAATATTAATTTATTCGTAATGGTATTTATTACTTTGAAGTTAATTGTTTCAAAAAAATAAGTTAATTTTTTTTTACTTTTCTGTTTTTGTTCTTTTTTGTATAATTGTTACCAAACCTTTTTATGGACTGGTCGCATATGTTTTCTGGTGATTTATAAGTTATTTTTGTTTAGTTTCAGGTTTGACGGTATGTTGACTTTGTTATTAAATTTAGTTTTTAAGAGGGACATAAATTTTTTGATGTAATTAATGTTTGTTGTTGTTGTTGTTTGATTTTGCTGTTCGTTTTGACTCGCTTTCTTAATATTGACATATTACAGCAATCTAATGCATCAATTTTGACTCCACTGAGTTATTTGTTTTGGAGGTTATCTTATCGTTCATACAGAATTTTTTGAAAAAGACTTGGGCCTTTTGGGATTCGCAAAAAATAATTTTTGGGTTTTTCTATCTGTTCCTCATTTGGTAGACAATTATGCCAAAATTGTGGATGGGCGGGGTCGGAACCTTATGTGCCATTGCACATTACCGAGCCGCCTTGTTCTCATTATGTGTTTAATATGATTGCTGAATCAGCGCAGACCAAACGAGAGTGTCAAGTCGGTCAAAAAATTTGCCCCGAAATGAAATGTACCCCGATTCAATGTTATAGCGTAGGAATTGTAATCTAAAAGTTTGCTCAGTCGATCTATACTTACAAGTGACAAGGTTGCAGGTACGAGTTAGAATCACTGATAGAGCCGCAACAGTGTAGCTTTGTAGTTGGGCTGATCGTTCTAGTTTTCCCGTCTAACTTTCAGATTAATTCATTACTGAATCAGGAAATTTTTCTGAAACAATTCAGTACTGATTCAGAGTCTGTCCATGTCACATTTTTTTGCTCTGATTTTCTCTGATTCAGTATCTGTATCAGACTCTAAATCAGACTCTGATTTTTGTCTGAACTAGGTTAAACAAAAATATGCTCGTCAGCCAAGCCAGATTTAACTATTGCTTTCGGATTCAGAGTTAATTCGGAAAAGCATTCTGACTTTTCCGAAATAGAGTTTTCATAATCAATACAGAAATTATTCTGAAAACCTGCTGAATCAGTACTGATATATAATATTACCCTGAAAATATTCTGAATCAGTTCCGATACTGACTGAATGTTAGGTACGGGTTCTTTTTTGAGTTTTATTGAAATCCAAAAACTAACCAGGTTATAATGAGCCACGAGCAGGACACTGGCCATCCTAAAAACATCTTGTTTTTTTTTCTTTTTTTTCTCTTATGGATGATCTCTCAATTTTTCTAAGAATGAACTGCTCTTTGTTCTCAGCGACCTTAAAAAAATATACAGAGACCTTATTGGGTACTCGATTGTCATTTTTTTTCGAAAACGAGATCCAGCTCTTTGTTTTCGATCCGCGCGAGCAGTCGACATTAAACAATTCTGAAGCGCCCTATATTTTTCACATTTTTTCTCGATTCCCAAGCAATATCGCGAGAGTCGAATGGATGGTATTTTGAAATAACATTTTTTGGGGAAAATTGATCAAATTAATTTAGTTGTTGAGAAAAATTGAGAAGAAGTAACATTTTGTTGCTTATGTAGGCCTTACATAAACCGATTTTGCTTTCGATAACGATAATAATAATTGTATTATACGGAATGATTGAATTTTTTTTAATATTAATGTTTTATGAATTTACATGCAATCTAAATGACGGAATTATTGCAGCCAAGTTTTGTATCTTAGGAATGAAACTTCTTAGCAGATCGAAAGAGTATTAAATGAGCATGTTGAGTTTAACCGTAAAGTATCTTCTTTAACCGTCTAAGTATCTTCTGTAACGTCCTCAATCGTGCAACAAAACATAAGTTGTCTAGACCAGACAAAATGCTGCATGAATATCTGGAGAATTCGATAAGTGCTCAACTTGGTACCTCTGTTTTATCCATGGTGTTTGATTCAATGATTTAAATTTTGTTTAGTCAGATTTGTTAGGACACAAGATAGAATTTTTGTCATCAAAATTGTTGCCGATTTTGTTCGTCTACAAATCTAGGAGGACTAATTTGCATTTAGCAGCTGCCAACGTTCCCGAATTTTATCCCGACCTTCTTTATCTATAAGTGCTGACTGTCCATTTGATCACATTTTGCATTCTTTGGTCACATTTGTTTCCTGTTTTCATTAAGAATTATACATTCTGCTGCGGATAAACTTCTCTTTTTGTACAGCTGTTTGCAGAATAAAATGCCTGAATTAACACACTGTTGTCGGGCTGGTTGATTAAATTCTCCTCAAAAATTTTTGTTACCTAAAAAACCTCACATCGGTGATTTTGCTCCGGCATTATTTCTCCCTTTCAATTGAATTTAGTGTGTTGCGTCATTTTTGTACAGATAGGAGTAATTTTACTTCACTCGCTTGAATAGGTTTTGATCGCTTTGGCTACAATCAGAAATTAATCAGAGTTCAATCAACTTTCATCTCAAATTCCGTTAAATGATATTTTTTGACATATTTGTATCTCGACCAAGCTATTGAGGATATATCTGGCAAGTTAAAACTACGTTCCACTGGTCCCACTATTCCACGAAGAAGCAATTTTCAACTCTCTGGTTCTTCTCAAAACAATAAGAGACTTCGGAGCTAAAGTCAAAAAATGTCAATTAAGCTGTTTAAGAGAAAAAATTTTCTAGTTTAATTACCTTTCTGATGTTAAGGTACATGTTCGGTCTGGGTGCAGTGCCGGCAATTCTACAGATAGTGGGTCTGGCATTCCTCCCGGAGTCCCCCAGGTACCTTCTCTCGTTTGAGAGGGAAGAACAAGAGGGAACTCCATCCACTCCTAATGCATTTGAGGCATTCGAGGCACTGTCTGAGCTCAGACCTTCTGGATGTGACGTCAGAGCCGAGTGTGAACAACTCAAGTCTCAGCTTAGAGAACAAGGCGCTGATCGAGGTCAGTTAAAAATTCTTTTTTTTTCAGCAACTGTATAAATTTTCAGATTTTTCATGAACTTTTTTGCGCGATAATTAATCATAATCCAGAGTATCTTCAATTATCATATTTTACATCACAGATCTCTTCAAATTAGAAACAATTATTATTTGAGCTAAATAGACTTATATTTTGCCTCGGCTCAGTTCTTTAGCTATTCTTCCGTCATGAAATTAAACCTCATAAAATAAATTAATTCAATGCTTTCATGCGAAGTCATTCTTGTGACTTAATTTGCTCGAGAAAAAACATACACAACCGAACATGTATAATCTTTAGAAAACATTTTCTTCCATGTTTAGATTAAACCTATTTGTGAAGTTAGTTCAACTTTTGGCCCTGACAGTCAAAAACGATCCCTTATTGACTGCTTTAATTATTATTCACGTTTTAGTAACCAACTTTTATAACAGCAAAAACTAGTGATTAAATCAATAACATGATTGCTGTTCTGTTTTAGTGGCAGGTATGTTAACAATGGCGTGGTTTCTCTACTTCAAACAAGTTATTTATTGACCTTTTGCTTCAAACAAGTTGACCTTTTGGACTAAATCTGGTTTTTCTATTACCTTCTCAGTATTTTTCTTCAATTTCTAGACTCTGGTTACTTGCTCATTCATTCTTTTCTGGGTTGACCTCATAATTCAAAAAGTTTTCCAAAATTTCAACTTCATATTATGGCGTCTGTGAACAGCTGTAGTCATAGTACTTTCTTAAAAGGGAGTTCTATGAAATTGAATGTTCATGAATGTTTTCAAAACTTCATGGTAAAGAGGGATAAATCGAGTTTCAAAAAACTAATTAAAAAATTGAAATATTGAATTTTCTGCCTACATAGAATTATGGGAAAGTTGCAGTCACAGAACTTCCTAGAAGAAGAAAATTTTTGAGAAAAAAAACAACAGTTTTAATGGAAAAATTCATTGCAGCCCCTTTATTATTCAATGAAAGGTAAATTCAGGAAGTGGGAGCACAATAAGAAAAAAAATTTGTAGTCACAGACTTTCATAGAGCACCTTTGTTTCATCATTGGAATTGAAAATAATAAATTCTTCCTTAAAAAGACAATTTTTCATTCCCATTGATTTTTGGCGAGGAATCAGACACCATTTGAAGCGTATCTTGATTTTTTTTTCATATATTTTTTCCCCAAAATGTGATTGTATCAAATTTTAAACTATCAATTTTAAATTCCTCAAAGGGGAATTAAAAGAAAACTTAAACAATCTTGCAAGATCATGAACCCATGAACCATCATATTCTTGTTTTATCCATTTGACCATTTTTCTCGTTTCTCAAAAAGCAGGGTTGAAAAATTATAGAAGACAACTGGCTATAGTAGACCTTCTTGAGAATGTAAGGAACTCATTTCCGACTAACATCAGAAAAACTGCTCTCCAGGACAGGGATTGATCATGGCCGCTCTAAATTTTGGGTAAAATTTAATGTTTTTTGATAAAATAGTGATAATAATGACAGTGATTTTAATTGTACAGCCAATAAATTCTTCTGAGTTCATATTTAATTGGCAACTTCATAAAACCTCTAAATCAATTCTTTTCAGTTCTTTAAATCAAAAATAACGTATAGTACAAATTTTAATTCGACTGATTAATCTCCCTTATCAAAATGGGTTAAAAGTAATGACAACAGCTCAAAAGGATGCAGAGATTTTTTTTCTCTCCTGTAAGAAATAAAAATATTTTTGTTGTTGCCACGAAAATACGTTATACACAATGGGAGTTACACAGCTCGTGCCACATAGTAAAACCATTTGATAAAAGCATGCACGTCTGCTTCCTAGGTTTCAAATAGATGCAAACTCGGATCCAAAAAAATATGAATTGATAAAAGATCAACAAAAAAATGGTGCACAATTTTGAGAGCGATATATTAAAGTTATTTTTTCATCTTCCGATTTTCTTAAAAATAATGAGAAAAACTAACTTGAATTTTTTGTCATTCATATTTCTGAGGAATCTCACGTTTGTTACACCTGTTAGGGTCTTGTTAGAGGGAGTAACTTTTGTTTCAAAATTTTGGAAAAAGGTGAAGATCTTCAATGTGTCCCCCAGCCGATTTCGAATGGGTTTTTTGCAAGTCTCTCGCAGAGTCTGCCAGTATCTTCCAAGATGACCATTCATTCTGCCAGAATCTTGCAAAATAACCATTTTTCTGCGAGAATCTAAAAGAAAACTATTTTTCTGTTTGAAACCTACAAGACACGAATTGTTCTCAGTACCGATTTGTTCTTAAGTACCGATTTAAGATGCCAAAATAAAAAAAACTTCAGCAGCAATGTTACTTTGATAACTGCTTTTAGATCGAGAGCTAATTTTAGCAGAAATGAAAGAAAAAGGAAACCATTATTTTTTAGGTGGTAGCAAATTTTTTCAAATTTATTTAAACAGAAAATCTAAAAAAAATCAAAGAAAGCTGACATACTGATTTTCAATTAATTTGATTAGAAACTAATGTTCAAGAAAATGATAAAAATCACCTACTCAAATCGCAGCTCGACTGTAACGAACTGTGTTGTATTTGAAAGAATCTTGCAAGGCAACCATTTTTCTGGCAGATCTTATAACAATTTTCCTGACAGAACTTGCACGATAACCGTTTCTTAAAAGAATCTGCCAGAATCTTGCAAGATAACCAACCACTCTCGCCTCCCCTGAGGTCCAACCAATTAGCACTTTACATGAACGTTTCTAACGTCTAACTTGATTATGAGTACTCCAACAGCAAATGTACGTAGAAAATTTCATTTTTTTATGTAAATTTCCCCGGCATAAATCTGTCATAGATAGTGATCTGCCTTTGTTTGTTAATAAAATTGTTTTGAAAAAAAGTTTGAAAGATGTAGATTTCTTGAGTGTTCTATTTTTATTTAGGAATGCTGGAGACATTTCTGGAGATCTGGAAGGTGCCTCATGTAAGAAGGGCTCTTCTGGTCGGCTGTGGCATGCAGATGTTTCAACAACTGGTTGGAATCAACACTGTTTTGTGAGTATTGATTGAAAAGCATTGAATTAGTTTTGTCCAAAACGTGAAAAGAGTCTTGAAATTTTTCAATTTTTTTCTTAAAATCTGGCCAAATTTTATCTCGCTTGCCTTTTTTAAAGAATTTTAAAAACATTCTTTTTTTTTCCATAATTTTGGACAAAATAGTCCTATTTCTTTTTCCTTAGTGTATGATTCTGATAAATCTCGATGTTTCGGTGGCCCCCACTCAAAAAGGTCCCACGCCAGCATTATATTTCTAAACTTTGGCGCTTGGGGTCTATGGGTCCTAATTGTTTTAAACTGGTAAGGCTATAAAGCCGAAACCCAAATTTTACTGCACTTTGCTTTTCAACTCTCAAATAGAAACGCTTTTGAAGTTTCTGTCTTAAAGATTTTAGTTCTCCGTTTGAGATCATCACAACACTTTTTTGTCTGGTTTATTCCAGGTTGAACAAACTTAGAACATTTACTAAGGTTGTGGCAGTATGGCTCCGCTTAACTCTTAGATAAAGGTCGTGTAAAAACAATCTTACAAATATTTTACGAGCCCCATTAGGGGGTCTATTTAGGTGCAACTACCGTGAAAATGGACCAATGCTGGGTTCGAACCAGCATCTCTTACTTGCAAGCCTTGCGTGCCACCCATTTACACCAACTGGTCTTAAGCTCTCAAACTTGGGCATCTCTTATAAACCATTCTCACGTTCTATGTTGTTTCTCAAGGCTTCTTTTCTCCAGCCAAGTATACGTTGAACAAGTAGAGCTTCTTGTCAAGATATGTCAAGCATATCTTATGCACAATTTACATTAGACTGTTCTCTCTGAACCTTCTAACAAGGAGAGATTTTCACCATGGTACAGAAGTTTTTATTGCAGTGTTTACGATTTATACGTTAAGATTAACACGTTACCACAGTATGTTTGTTTTACAATTAAACAATGTTTCATAAAAAATCCAGCCGCCAAAAATTTGTGGAAAAATTCTGGCAACGCTAACAACTGTGTTGTTTTAAGATTTTTCAGTTTGATTTTTTGGATTTCTCACTTTCTTCCAGGCTTGGTGCCGGTGTTGTCGGAATTAAAAAGTTAACTTACGCCTCTCCATTCAAAAATCTAAAATTTACATTATTGACTTTATCAATTGGAGAATTTTCTCAATTCAATGTGAAAATTGACTTTCTCAGAATTTAGAAATTTTGAATTTTTGAATCACTTGAAATTGAAAAGTAAAAACAAATGAAATTTCTTTTGAAATACAAAAGAAATTTTGTAAAGACTTTAAAACTTTATATAAATTTGTTTTCTACATTTATTTATACTTGTCACATTATTTCTGAAATTAAAAATTAACATGATACGTATCTGAGGAAACCAGAAAAAAATTCTTTGAAATATTGGAGCTTCTGTTACTAACGTTGAAACTTAAATGATTTGTGATCAAAACATTTAAACAGCTTTTTTCATTTCTGTTAAGACAAAATTTTTAATTAATTCCCGAAAGTATTTCATAACGGAACATTAGCAATTATAGGGGGCCTCACAAGGTTTCTTTTTTTCAAGGTTTCTTATCGGATCTTTGCTGATAAATTGCGACATGAAGTGGGTTTAGATTTAAAAAACAGTCCAATTGAAAGCATCTACAAGAAGTTAACAGTACCAAAATCTAATTGTGTATCATTACTGGTCAATCTAAATCCAATAGCAAATTTGTACTGATTCAGTGACTTGTTTGTGTTACTTTTTGACTTGCCAGCCATGGATTAAGCAGTTTTTATCAATACTTGTGTTCTCACTGTGGTGGCCAGCCCAGTATTTTAGATCTAAGAGCAGTGAGACATAGCTGAATCAATTTTAATCACAAGCGAAGATGAAAATGCGCTTAGGCACAAGGAATTTTGTGCCTGGGCCCTTAATTTTATTACCCCGAATGACACCCCCTCTCTCTCTATCCCTCTATTGATGTCTAATTCTATCACCTCATTCTGGGTGGTTCTTTGTCCTTGATTACGGTCTCTTTCAGGTACTACTGTTCCTCTATCGTGCAGATGGCAGGTGTGTCTGACAAACAACATGCTCTCTTGTACTCTGCAATCATAATGGTAGTCTACAGTTGCTTCGCGTCTGTTCTTCTCTTCATCATAGACTCAGTTGGAAGACGAAAACTTCTAATAATCAGCAGCATTGGTGAGTTATTTTTGGTTCAATTCTAAACGAACGTTATTTTAAGGTTTTATTTCAACTACTGCAAAACTGTTTTACGCCTTTCGTCTTTGGTCCTTTTCGGCATGGATCAGCCTGTTCATCT